>NW_026521086.1:357000-379500 GCF_001660625.3 Ictalurus punctatus
AAGTTGAGCAGTGTAAGTGTGAGTTCTTTTGGCGTGAGGTATCTGTGTTGCACAATGATGAATTAATTTGCTGTATATTCCTCTTTAAACAGTGCCTATGTCCAGTAATGAATAATTAGTAAGATTTGATGGTAATATTAGTCTACACTTATTTTCAAACTTTTTGTAACATATTTTCTGTCTCTTACAGATGTGTTGAGTCCTTCACATTAGAATAAGATGAATAGTTAATGTTGAATTAGGATTTGCATGGATGACGTGTCTGGATCGGACAGTGTTGCATGTTACGTGGTGGTTTCTTTTGCTGCTGATGTGACCTGTTGTTGTACTGATGTGGGTCTCACTGCAGTGACATGTTTGTTAGTTTAGTTCAGTTACAGTCTCTTTGCAGCAGTGTAGTTTGAGTGACTTGTTTCTTTACTGAACCGTAGACTGTTGAATAGAATAAAGTAACGTGTGAATATACAAATATATATTATATACGGTGTGCTATGGATATGTAATACAATGTATACGACACACAGGTCTCAATATTTAAATAATACAGTGCAATGGTCACAAACACGAGGAATGGAGCGTATACTGCACAATCTGTAGTGAATTGAAAGTCTTTATACTGTAGCTGTGATTGTGCTGTGCATTTAATGCAGGTGTGTGATCTGGGATTTGCAGTACATGGCAGAGATGTTTGTGGGCCGCAGTGACATGAGTAGACTTAACACCAACTTAATAGGATCAAATACAGTTTAAATGAAATGGATACATTTATAAAGAACTTTTTTATGCCTTTCACAAATGGCGCTCAGTGAAGGAAACAAATTTGTATTAAATTGAAACCAAGCTCATAGTTGATAAATTTTGTTAGACTAGTTAAATATACATACACATTACTCCTGATTAGAGAGATTTACAGAAAGTGAAGGAAGTTTAAATGTCATGTATGAAGGGTCTGAGTGATATTTTGAGTGTGGTGCAGTTGTAAGTTAATAAGGGACAAAGGGGTGCATGCACGTCTACCCTTTAAACTAAACACTATTGTTGTACACAGTAAAAAACAAATTCAGTAGGATGTTTTAAATAAAAATGAGTGGGATAAGAGAGACTAGCGAACTGTAAATACATGTCTAGATCTCAACCTCATTTACTCTATTTTTTTCGTTCTGTATTATTGGGATTATCACTCGTTAGCACAGATGGGATATTAACAGGTTAGATTAGTGTACATCACAAATAGTCCTAGACTAAAGGATTTAGTTTTTTCATTCACCAGAAGGATATTAAGAGAGGAATTCAGGAAGGGAGAAGAATGAATCTTTGTTGTATTTTGTTGTATTTTTGCAGACAACAGACTAGAACTCTTTGACAGATTAACTAAACATGAGAGTAGAAGACCCCTTTATGAGAGGGGGTATTCCAACAAATGATATTTGATTAGAGAAGTACATTACACGGAGATGAGAGAACTGAAGGGATGGGAGATTAAATCAAGTATTACAAGAAAAGCAGGGAATTAGCCATCACCTGTGGAAAGAGCCATTTTATTTATTTATTTATTTATTTATTTAGCCTTTATTTAACCCGAATAGCCTCTCTGAGATTACTTCAATAATTTTTAAATGATTTAATAGACCAACATTATTTAATCTCTGCAGCGATATTTCATGATCCACTGTGTCAAGCCTTTGATAAAACAATAAACAGGGAAGTGCAGTAATCACCTTTATCTAGAGATTACACAATATTGTAAAATAGTGAACTAATATATTTATCTTTCATATCAATTCTGTATTTTATTCTTCATATACACATTACAAAAAATTAGTACAAATCTAATCAGCCCCTTTGATCTATGCCAAATATCTTAGTTCTGAACATCTTTTCAGCTTGCTTTAGGTAGAGTTTCAATTTTCAGTCTCATTACTGGTGTAATGTAATTAATGGTGTTCATTACTGATGCTCCGATCAGGATTTTTACTGATGATACAATCCAGATACCTGTCACGAGTTCCCGTTTAAGCAGCGTGCTGTGGAGCATGTGATCGCGCGAGCACCTGCTTTTCCCTTGTGGACAATCGTGACATTTCGACACATGCATTTGTTTGTTTGTCATGTCTCCTCCCTGTTCTGTCATTGGCTGTAGTTTCACGTCTGTCTGAATTGCCGTCAGCCATTACAATGCTAATTATCTCCGCATATATACCGTGCACCTCCCAGTACACGACGCGGAATATTGAATGAGTTATAGTAGATTAGTTTAGAGTCCTTACAATAGATACCCACAGTCGGTCCATAGTTTCATGTTTAGGTTCGTTTGTTAAGTTCACGCTGGTTTCTCCGCTACCAGTCCCTCGCTGTTGTTTGTTTCATGTTTGGTATATCGATCCTGTATCCCGTGACCACGACTTTGATTCCTGCCTTGCCTCGTTTATGCCTGTTTGCTGATTGTCTGAACCTTGCATGTTACTGGATTATGTTTTTGGATCACGTTCTGGATTTACCTGCCTGTGTGTCTCAATAAAACTGTTCACACTGCGCTTGCATCCTACCTCGTCTCCGTTACATCACGATACATGACTATACCAATCTTTTTTTTTTTTTATTTCAATAGCGCTTTTTACAATAGACATTGTCTCATTGTACAGAAATATCAACATGGTATACAGATAAAGGTGCGAATTTATCCCAACTGAACGGCGACGGTGGCAAGGAAAAACTCGTGTGTGTATGTTGATGTGTACACAGTACCAATGGTCAGGATGTACTGTTGTGTCCGAGTTTCTCGTTCTCCTGAAAAACACAGGTGCGCGCACACGCACACACACACACACACACACACACACACACACACACACACACACACACACAATGGAATTGTAAAGCAAAACTTTGGAATATATATCTTAATCACATCTCATAGTCCTTTTATAGAGTCTGAATCAGTTTGACTGATTCATTTCGAGTTGATTCAGAGTCGAATCACTTTCTAATGAGAATCAAATACTCATCTCAGTCTAGTTCGTTTGGAAGTGTGCGACTCTCACTAGAAAATTATTCGACTCCGAATCGTCTCGAAACGAATCAAAACCGATTCAGACTGGACAAATGGACTAATAGAAGAGAAAGAGCAACAGGAAAGAGGACAGCCTTCCTGCTGAAAGCAAACCGGATCAGAACCTTACATTAGATTGTTTTCTATATTTTTATTTTAAATCAGTTGTGTTGTTTTTCTTCTTTCTGCACTCGATTGAGGAAACACAGCAATGATAAATAAATAAATAAATTTATCTGTCCAGCTTCCTCCTCTTCGTCCCCCAGAATGACGTGTGGGTGACGGATTGACGGATTTAAAAAAAGATGTCTGGGCAAACTGTGACCTCCTCGAGTTAAAAGTGAGCATCCAAGGAAATTTAATGTGTTAACTGCACTACATTCTGCAGTCACACAGGACCAGAAGAAATATGTACATCTACTGTTCATGTTAACACACAAAACAAGCTTTTGAGCTTTTTCAGTCACATTCTTCTGTTATCATTCCATATCTTCCATGTGTCAGTCCAGAATTTCACCTTTTTGTGATCACAGAAATTAACGCAAAATCAAGAAACTCCACAATATTCAGAGGAGCTTCCACTTTTTCAAAGTCACTGCAGATTTGGGCCAAAACATGTCATGACATGTCATCACCACAACAGGCCTTCAGCACAGGTTACTCTACTTCCTGAAAAAGTGCAGACCCGGATATAAGTTACGTTCACATTCATGGGACAATTCACATTCACAGTTCCATTGTAACTGAACTCGGACCACCTTCTACAGGTAGTCTCGGGTTCGGTACCGCAGTGCACTTCCCAGTCCACATTACGACGGTCACATTACCAACTTTTCATGCAAACTGCTCTGTGTTGGACTAAACATCCAGTGGGAAAGCCCACTAGAACAGCTACACTGCAGAATTTTTCTGTCTAAAAATGAACAAATTTCAGGTTTTGTAGCTCTTCTTTGATAAATGACAAGATGGTAATATCATAAAATAGTTCATCATAAAACTTTGCATTAAAACCAGACATCTGATGCTCACTGTGGTTTATTTAATCTTCAACAAACTGCCAATGTAAATAATTGTTCAGAGTGTGCCCCCTTGTGGTCAACTCTTTCATAGGGGCATGTACGAGTCAGAACAATCAGCCCATTCTTATCTTCTCATCACTTACTATCTCTATATATGATCATATGGACAAAAATAGCTTGTTTACAGATCTTGGTGTAAACATGTAAGCAAGCAATGTATGGCAAGTTAATGTTCCTCATACCTTCACCTGAAACCAGGCATCCTGTGTGCACAGACGAATATCACAGGCTGTGATTAGATCCACTCCTGCGAAAGAAGAAATCAGATCCACAAAAAAAAAAAACTTAGTAATTCAGTCTCCTGCAGATAGAAAGATAACTCTCTGATGGTTAAAGCTTTGCAGGAAAAGTGACAGCAAACAATATGGATG
This sequence comes from Ictalurus punctatus, assembly GCF_001660625.3. NCBI lineage: Eukaryota > Metazoa > Chordata > Actinopteri > Siluriformes > Ictaluridae > Ictalurus > Ictalurus punctatus. The sequence goes on from NW_026521086.1 coordinate 361,500, forward strand.
GAACTTCCCAGAGTTGTGGTGAGTGTATGAGATGATGGTACTTAACACTCCCAACAGACCTGCTTCCACACAAACGCCATGCACTGCCACCACCACGGGCTTTGGGCACTGCAGACACATCAAACACAAAGTTCAGTTTATATACCACAATGTATTACTCTAATAGGTTATTGATTGTACAAATACTACATGCATGTAGAACCCCTACATGCTTTGTGTTTAATTTATGCAAGGAATGAACATACGGTTATAGGAAAACAGTCAACGATCCAATGAAGTGGAGTGACCGTTATCACCCTAAGGTAGAACTGCACATTCTGAAGTGTTTTATTCCCCTTATACCACAGCAAGTTGTCAACAAGCGCATTTCGTTATTAATTAAAGAAGATCATGTCATACACATTAATCTATTTTAAAGGCTGATCGACAGTGGATCTTACAGATGCCGATAACCAAGTCGGGTAGCACCTACTAATAACCGATTACTACTGAATGAAAATATAACACTCAGTGGAAAAATTAAGTTCACTTTATTACAGAAATAAACAGTACTGACCGTACCATGAAAATGTACTGCACTTTTTGTAATGAAATATATATATATATATATATAGCATCAGACTTTTAATCTGAGGGTCCAGGGTTCAAGTCCCTGTTTGGGTGTTGTAGTACTCTCCAGGTCCTCTGAGAGGTCCAGTGAAACCATCTAAGGTGCCTCTTTCCAGTACGTTTTGTTCAGCAAGCAAAATGGGCAAACTAAGGGTAAACATTCAGCAGGTTGTCAAGTTACTAATGGTTACTAGGTGAGAGTGTTGCTACCTAAGCTTTGTTACCTTTTAGCATGAAGTTGACAAAGACATGGGTGGTCATCATAGAGATTGGAGTCCATTTAACAGCATCCTTATTAGACTGCGCAGAAAATCATGGGTCTGTGTGAAAAAGAGCACATTGAATGACCCCGACGTGATTTGAACCTCCTGATCTGGAGTCAGACGCACTTCCGTTGCGCCACGAGGTCCCAGCTCGAAGCCTATAGCGCATCATGGTGCAAGGCATACTTGTTCATCGGCGTGGCGATCAAGACGCATTGGAACCCGGAGACAGGTGGTGGGCTGTGACTGTTGCGACTAGTGTCTGACATCTGGGCAAGAGCTCTTTCAGCGGACAAGGCACGAGCCCTTTAAAGGCATAACCTGGCTGGTTTCCCTTCCCTGGACATTAAGGGAGATTTTCAAGATCAAATGGTAGATCTCACCCCAGTGCGTGAGAGTGAAGCGTGGACAACTTATACCTGAAGCGCAACTCAGGGACTCAACTGCCTATGCGATAGAACCATGGTTCAGCCTTCTTCTGGGTAACTTCACACATTTACCATTTGTACGAGGCCTTTGTGTCATTATACGTGTCAGACGATGGGCAATCAGTGGCAAAGGTAGCGTAAACCTGCTTTTTGCGAGGCATACAGAGCCAAGATTACACGTCTGTGCATTGAATGACCCCGATGCTCTGTGCATTGAATGACCCCGACGTGATTTGAACACGCAACCTTCTGATCTGGAGTCAGACACGCCACTGTTGCTCGCTCGCTCTATCTATCTATCTATCTATCTAATATATATATATATATATATAAATAAACAAACAAACACACACACAATGAATAAATATTAAAGTAAATAAAAAGATGTACAGTATTTCACAATAAAGTGAGAACTCCCCTCACATTTTTGTAAATATTTGATGATATCTTTTCATGTGACAACACTGAAGAAATGACACTTTGCTACAGTGTAAAGTAGTGAGTGTACAGCTTGTGTAACAGTGTAAATTTGCTGTCCCCTCAAAATAACTCAACACACATTAATGTCTAAACCGCTGGCAACAAAAGTGAGTACACCCCCAAGTAAAAATGTCCAAATCGGGCCCAATTAGCCATTTTCCCTCCCCGGTGTCAGGTGACTTGTTAGTGTTACAAGGTCTCAGGTGTGAATGGGGAGCAGGTGTGTAAAATTTGGTGTCATCACTCTCACACTCCCTCATACTGGTCACTGGAAGTTCGACATGGCACCTCAAGGCAAAGAACTCTCTGAGGATGTGAAAAAAAGAATTCTTGCTCTACATAAAAATGGCCTAGGCTTTAAGAAGATTACCAAGACCCTGACACTGAGCTGCAGCACGGTGGCCAAGACCATACAGCGGTTTAACAGGACAGGTTCCACTCAGAACAGGCCTCGCCATGGTCAACCAAAGAAGAAGAAGTTGAGTGCACGTGCTCAGCGTCATATCCAGAGGTTGTCTTTGGGAAATAGTGCTGCCAGCATTGCTGCAAAGGTTGAAGGGGTGGGGGGTCAGCCTGGGCTTTGGACACTGCAGACACAAACACAAAATCAAGTTTATATACGACAATGTATTACTCGAATACATTATTGATTGTGCAAATACTATATGCATGTAGAACCCCTACATGCTTTGCGTTTAATATGTATTATGTAAGGAATAAACATGCGGTAAAACGAGCTTCATTTTGGTAAAATTCAAACATTCAACATTCTAAGATGGGGGGGGGGGGGGGGGGGGGGGTTTATCTTCCAGCACACAATAGAAGGGATTCTGCAAGACATCACACGCGTCACAGTTTATCTGGATTGCATTCTAGTCTCAGGGGCTAATGAACATCTGCAGAACTTGGATGAGGTACTAAGTAGGATAGAAAAGAGTGGACTGAGGCAAAGAAGGAGCAAGTGCGAGTCCTTGGGAGAAGTAGAGATATTTTTAGGTCACAAAATTAATGCCATAGGATTACAGTCGAAAGACAGGTCCTATATTATGTTTGAGACAGCTGGTATTGTAGCCGTGAAATCAGCTAACATTATGCTCCATGTAATGTTTGCGATATCCAGTTATTTGTTAAACGCTAACGCATTGCAATGTTATAAACTACCTCCTAATGGACCACCATGCATCTCCATTCAGCCCGTGTCCTGTCAGCTAAATGTAGCATAATGTCACTAATAATTATTCACATGTTCATGCTTTTAATAAATCTTTTTATCCTGACACCGTATCAGTGAATTTAAACTAATGCCTGCATTCAGAGTATAAGGGGTGTGTGTGCGTTCAGGAGTGCACCTTAGCACTTACTAGTCATGGTCAGACAGTGTTTGAACTAAAATATCTCTCTCTCTCTCTCTCTCTCTCTCTCTCTCTCTCTCTCCAGTATCAGCCAGAGGAGGATGCCCTCCAGGAGTTTTTAATTTTATAGGTTTTTTTTTTTTTTGTTCTCTGGGTTTTTAAAAAAATAAATAAACATCACACCATGGTACTGAGCATGTGTACTTTTGGTGGTATCGTTACCAACGACTAGATTTTTGGTATCATGACATCCCTAATATGTAAGGAAATAGGACGAACTCTGCATACAGGGAAGCTTAGTTTTATGGGGGACTCGCGTAGTGGTTCCACCTCCGCGGCGTGCGGCTCTTCTAAGACATCTACACGAAACCCATCCGGGAATTACCAGGATGAAAGGCCTGGTGCGTAGCTATATGTGGTTGCCACACTTGGATGCAGAGGTGGAAGCATTGGTCAAATCGTGTGCAGTCTGTCAGGAAAACAGAAACGCTCCGGCAAACGCGCCACTGCATGCGTGAGAGATACCAGAGCAACCATGGAGAAGGATTCACATTGATTACGGTGCACCGTGGATAGGTAGAATGTTCTTGATCGTGGTAAAAGCATTCTCAAAATGGATAGAGGCTTATCTGTTAATCAAGTCTACATCCACAGTTACCATTCAGTGCTTAAGACAAACCTTTAGCCAACACAGGATACCAGAAGTAGTGATGTCAGACCATAGCAGTTTTTTTTGTTTTTTTACCAGTGCTGAATTCCAAGAGTTTATGGAAAGAAACGGAATTAAACACAAGCACAGCACCCTACCATGCATCTTCCAGTGGTCTGGCTGAAAGGGCCGTTCAAACATTCAAAACCCTGATGAAAAGAGTGCTGGAGAGTCCATTGAAAAAGCTAGGCAGAGTGCTGTTCAGTTACCGAACGACGCCACAGTCGACCACTGGCAAATCAGCCGCTAATCAGCTGTGTGGAAGGAAACTGGTCTACACAGGGTCTCATTGAGATACAAATAATTGAGAAAAATGGTACCATGACCAACATGCAAAGGAAAGATATCTCGTGGTGGGTGACCCAGTGCATACTAGGAACTTCAGCTCTGGACCTACTTTTATTCCAGGAACAGTTCAGAAAAAGACTGGTCCTGTATGGTGCACAGTAGCATTGGGAAGTGGGCAAGTAGTGCACTGACATATTGATCAGGTGAGAGATGGGCACAATGCAACATCCGTAGCACCAGAGTTGTAAGACACTTCACGGCCAGATGTTGCCATTCCAGCGCATTCTACAAAAGACTCAGGTTCTTCATTCTCTGAGGAAAGTCACAAACAAAAACTGGGAGGAACTTCTGAAGTGGCTGCATCAGAAACTTTCCTTGGGATGGAAAACCCTGAGTTGAGAAGGTCTACACGTACTAAATCTCCAAGCTATCTGAAAGATTATAATTAGTGTAGTGGTGAGTTCCCCAAACGCAGGGCAAGAATGAACCCAGGAACTAAACTGAATCTCAAGAGAAAGTGGGGCATGCAATAAGACAATGGCCCAAAACAAATAATGGTTAAAGAACAATAAAGTTATTGGTTTGAATGGCCAAAACTGATGTCCAAGCCCATGTGCAGGACTAATCAACAGTTACTGGAAATGATTAGTTGCAGTTATTGCTGCACAAGGGGGTCAGATCAGATACTGAAGGCAAAAGGTTCACATACTTTTGCCACTCCCAGATACGTAATATTGGATTATTTTCTGCAATAAATAAATGACCAAGTATAACATGTGTCACGTTTGTTTAAATGGGTTCTCTTTGAGTAGTTTTAGGACTTGTCTGAAAATCTTGTTATTTATGTAGAAATATAGAAAACTCTAAAGGGTTCACAAACTTTCAAGCACCACTGTAGCTGTGATGTGCAGCAAAAGGTTGTTGAGCTTCACAAAATGGGAAGTGTCTATAAGAAAATAGCACAAGCATCGAAAATGCTCATTTCCACCATCAGGACAATAATTAAGAAGTTCCAGTCAACTGGAAATGTTATGAATTAACCTGGAATTGGACACGTGTCTATATCGTCTCAACACACTGAAGAGGACGGTTCGAGTGGACAAAACATCTCCAAGGATCACAGCTGGAGAATTGCAGGAGTTAGTTGTGTCTTGGGGTCAGAAAGTCTCCAAAACTACAATATGAAGTCACCTACATCACCACAAGTTGTTGGAAGGGTTTCAAGAAAAAAGCCTCTACTCTCATCCAAAAACACACTCAGGTGTCTTCAGTTGGCCAGACACTACTGGAACTTCAAATGGGATCGGGTTCTATGGTCAGATGAAACCAAAATAGAGCTTTTTGGTAATAAACACCAGAGGTGGTTTTGAAGCACACAGATAGGTAGCCATATGGAAAAGTACCTCATGCCGACGGGTAAATATGGTGGTGGATCTTTAATGTTTTGGGAATGTTTTTCTGCCAGAGGACCTGGACATATTGTTAGGATACATGGATATTAAATAAAAACCTGACTGCCTCTGCCAGAAAGATTAAAATGTGCCGTGGTTGGATCTTCCAGCAGGACAGTGATCCAAAACATACATCAAAATCAATGCAAAATCGGTTTACTGACCACAAAATCAAGTCATTTAACACTAATGATCAGTATTGAAAATATTAACATGGATATCTGAGTCTGATAATAAAATTAACTTCTACTTACAGTCAAATTTTGTAGTGTTTAGGACATTTAACACCCTTCCGTCCAAAAGAAACCAAAAGGGGGTACAAACTTTTACACTCCACTGTATTTGGTTGAAATTGCGCTTATAGAACAACTGAACAGCAACGTTTCCATACAGGTTTTAGTGAAGTGTTTAACAATAGCAACTTGACTTGAAATGGATGATGTTTCATTAGCGTGGCCTGTGCCCAAATCCTGCACGACTGCGTATCTAGGTACACTACAAACGGTCTGAACGAATGGAGTCTCTACCGCACCTAGTGCACTAGAGATAGACATTCCATACAAGGTGATTTGGGACGGAGCCAGTGCACAGAAACCGTTTCCCTGCGAGAGGCGCAGGTGGAGCTGGAGCTGTGTGACTGATTTGTGCACCTGTGACTACAGAACTACCTCAAGTCTCCACACAGAGAGCTGTTCAAGAGAAAAACACTCCTAAAGAACAAATCACTGCGCCAGCGAGACATCAACCCTTTAACTAGACGTTCATCCCAATTCCACACAAATACCGCGGAACTATTTAGGGCTGAGAGACAGTTCAAAAAGCACTGAAAATAAAGTCACTCGGTAAACAGTTGCTCTCTGCGTCACCCAGACAGCGAGGCGGATAAACTACAAGTTCCCGAGAAGCGTCAGATTTACTAAACTAACTAGTTCACCGTTTATCCGGCGCTAAATAAACTCCCACCGAGTTAACTCAGGTTAGTACTTTATACGAAAACAGCCGCAGAGCTAACAAGCTAGCAGCTTAGCGAATAAATAAGGCCAAACGCGTTCACCTACCCACCTACAGTCGGGTGTGAAGTCTACAAGTTGCTCAGTGCTGCGTTTTCTCTCCACTCCTGTAGTTCTCCGTCATTAAATGCGGTTCAGGGACGGCTTCCATTAAACCAATCACCAGCCCTCAGTGAGTAACCCGCTCGCCATGTACAACCTGCTACCTTTAACAGACAGACGCGGTTAGCCACGCCCATGGACGCCAGAGAGGATAATATGATTGGTTCGAACGTGCGTGGTGGGTGGAGCCACGAGAGAGCGCTCTACATAGAGTTTAAATCTATTACTTCATCCCCAGTGAAATCCTCTTATACAGAGACTAAGGGTCCATAGAGTATGATTCAGTCATTATCTACATCGTTTAATTCACTTGAGTGACACCTGTTTATAATAGTTTCACATAAAATCACAAATATTATAGCTTAAAAATGCAACTCATACAATTTTTTTTTTAAATAAATTATATATTTTGTAAATGTATAAAATAAAACTTGTGTCCTATGTGGTGGTGTAGTGGCTAGCACAAGGACAGATTTAGTGATTTGTCGGATCCTAGACAAAATATAGGGATGGGGCCCTCATTTCAGTGTTTTAACATCAATATTTAAAATTTCAGCTTATGTTATTTAGCATTAACAGCAATAATCAGGCGTGTACGGGGCCTAAAAGTGGCCCTGGACTTTCTGGCCCCGAGTGGATCACCACACCCGGTCCACAATACGCCACTCATGAAGTAAGTATTCTGATGGCATTTTAGAAAAAAACATAATTAATTTGCAAAAAGTAAAAATAAAACTTTCTTAACTATAAGTTTATGCAGCGTTTTGGGGGCCCTTGCTAGCTCGGGGCCCAAGGCAATTGCTGCACGTACGTTATCATGTTTGCCTTGCACCTCCAGTTTTGGAGGTTCAATTCCTGCCTCTGCCCTGCATCGTAGTTCTCATCGTGCTTCAGGGGGTTTCATCCGGGTACTCTGGTTTCCTCCCACAGTCCAAAGACATGCGTTGTAGGCCGATTGGTATCTCTAAAAAATGTGTGCAATTGTGCCCTGCAATGGGTTGGCACCCTGTCCTGGGTGTCCCCCCACCTTGTGCCCCGAGTCCCCTGTGAGTCTTGACTCTGTGTAGGAAAAATGGGTGGATCTATGTGTCCTGCTCTAAAAAAAAAAAAAAAAAAAAAAGAACCTGTTTGAATATTAGTACTTGCAAACAAGCTAAAGTGTTGTGTGAAGTGTATTAAAGAAGACAGAGCACTTGTGAATTTTAGACTTGACTGAAAATCACTTACACACAAACAAACAAAAAACCTCAAAAGTGTAAACTCTGGGTTTAAGTATCTGTCCAGTGAAGTATTTAGCAGAGCATTTATCTCCATATCAGGTGTGTTATACTATTACACTGAGCAGACTGACCTATCATAACAATCAGCATATAGTCTCATATTCCATATTCTATTATATACTAGCAGTATTATTTAACTGAAAGTCAAAACTTTTGCTACTAAAACCATGCAGTAGAACTGCTCGATAGAAATAACATTGCTCATGTGACATCCTATTAAATGTAAATATTATGTATATGTACTTTGGCTAGTTGTTTTTTTCTCCATATGGTTATAATGTTCCCAAGACTAATACATCACAGGTATTCATCATGTATACATAAGATGGACTACCATAACAAAATGAGCATAAAGTTCAAGTCATGCACAGATGTTTATAATCGAATCATTTTCCTATATGTCACAAATGACCAAATAGTCTTCAGTAATTCCAGACAGCATGGAGAAAGCTAAATAAAGTGAAGTGAAGGATATAATGGATGCCTGAAGGGTTGCATAAAACATCTCAAAACTATGACTACACAATAAATTGATGGGATTTATGTGCATTAAATTGTGTTTTTATGAAACATCTTAAGAAACAGGGGAATAATGTCGACTGAGATTGATTACTTAAACTGAAAAACAATAAGAATCATTTTATAATAAATAAATAATGTACAATGTAAAATAGATAAATTATTTACAATAACCTGATTGCATAAGTGTGCACACCCTTAAACACATTTAAATTTTATCACAGCATTTCATCTTTTTGGATAAGAGTAGATCAGTTTGGAGCGTCTTGATTTAGCAATATTTTGCCATTCTTCCTTGCAAAAGCATTCTAACTCCGTCAGATTGGCTGGACATCTCCTGTGCACAGCCCTCTCCGGGAAACCCCACAGATTTATGATTGGATTTAGGTCTGGACTCTGACTGGGCCATTCCAAAAGCTTGAACTTGTTTTGGTGAAGTCATTCGTTTGTTGATCTGGAGGTTTGCTTGGTCGTTAACATGCTGAAAGGTGAAATTTCTCTTCATCTTAAGTGTTGTAGCAGAAGCCTTAATGTTTTGTACCAAAATTGACTGATATTTGGAGTTATTCATTATTCCCTCCATCCTGATTAAAGCCCAGGTTCAGCTGAAGAAAAACCACTCCAAAGCTCAATGCTTCCCTGTGGGGATGGTGCTCTTTTGGTGTTGCATTGTTTTTTTTTTTTGCCAAACATGTTTTTTGGTTATAGCTAAAAAGTTACATTTTGGTCTTGTCAGGTATCATAACATTATTCCACATGGTTTTGGGAGATAAAAAGGAGTAATTTTAGATGTGTAATTCACAAACTTAAACTTTTCATTCAAAACGTTGCTAAATGTTTGAGATTTTTCTTTATTCTCTCGACCATATAAACAATAATACTTAAATACTTAAGAGACGGCAACTGAATTTGTGATATTTGTCTTTGTACGGAATGAATGAACACAGGATATTCCAGGTGAAACCATCAGGGTTGAACAGCATTAATAGGCACTAGATGGGACAGTGATGTGAGAAGTTTAAATAGACCCTGTAATGCAGCCTGGCTGGGGTTTTAAGGTCATGTAAAAATCCACTTAAAAATGATATTATATAGAACACGGATACATTCATGGCTCATTTGTTCACATTTAATCTGCACTGAATCATTTGTCAAGTACTGAATAGAAACCATATTCTGTTCATTAAAATTTACTCCAAGTACGTGCATACCATGTGTGTAAAAAGAAAATCAGTACCATCACGCCCTTCTTTAGAGATTTTATATTGATTAGTTTCACTTGTCCATTTGCTCTTACTATGTTAATATTTAAGAGGGGCATCTACACACAAATTGTGTTTTTGCTTTGTGCAGGATAATAAAATACATCAAAAAGGCACTCGGGATAAACATTGTGTACATGGACTTTTTAATAATGCTGTAAAATGATTAGCAAAAGGAGACTTCATAATCTTGCTTACAAATCAGAATATATAACTTCAAATAATAATAAACACAGGAAGACATTTCTGTAACCCATCATTCACAACAGCCTTTAAATCTGTTTGCTTGTTCATCTGTAAGAGAAAAAATATTATACATGCATACAAAAATAAATTTCCAGCCCAGCTACACATTTGAGGTTTCATGCTAACTGCAGTTCTACCTGCTTTTTATAGTTACAGGTGTGAGTCACATATCTTCTGTCATATTCTGCAGAGAGCATAATAAAGCACACCCTTCTTTTTCCCCCCTGGTTTCACAGACAAGGCCTAAGCCTAGTCCCAGACTAAAATGTATGTCTGAGCTGTTTTAACTGAAAGCTACTTGCACGGACGGATCTTAAAACACGTCAGTGCCATTGTTTTATCTCAGGATGTGCACCAGAAATATTTTTTTCTAAAGACACGTTTATAAAAGCTACTGAAATGTCCTAATTTATTGAAGATCTAATCCTGGCTTAATGTAAACCCTGTCTGTGAAACCGGGCCTTTATCTTCTAGTGAAGGAGAAGAACATTCATTGAGCCTGTAATAAACTTTTAAACAATCTTTAAATAGTAAAAAATTAAGGACACTAATGTAGTAACCGCTGAAAGTATCATGGTGAATATAGTCACAAATAAGGTCAAATATTTCACAAGACCTTGAGCGGGGATAGTTGTGACTTTCACAATATAACATCCTCTACACAACACCAGCAACGATGAACTAAACCTGTTCTGAGACCAGGAGCTATGTTGAAAGAAGAGAGAGCAGCACCTTGCACAGGAAGAACCTCTCCTCCTACTCGTCAACCCCATCATACTTACACTTCTTGCAGCATAACTGGACTCACCTCTGTGTAGCACAAGTCAAACCACTGAACAGAAAAAGGTTGGTGGGTGGACTACAAGACACAGTCACACTTTATTTATAATAATAGAGTGTTTATTCAGAGTCGTACCATCACCTCTTGGGAGAGGGTGAAGATGGCTACCTGTGTTGGAGTGTGATTGAGAACAAGATCACTGCAGCACAAGCACCATGGCCAGAAACCCTTTTGACCTAAAAAAAAGAAAAAAACATGTTTGGTAAATCATGAGGCTGTCTAACAGAAATTAAATCAATACATAAAAACATGACAAGCATTCTGGCTAGGTCAGCTGATGGAGGACAACATACCCCAGCCCACTTAGCTTCCACATGACAGCCAGGAAGTCTTTCTTGGTGGCCTCCAACACAGCCAAGCACTGCATGTGGAAAACAGCACCTCAGTAAGAATCTGAAAATAAAAGATCATCACCTGGGGCTCACAGAGGCCAGAAATGCTGCTTATGTAGAAAGTGTAAAAGCAACTCAACATCCAGGTCATAAACACACACTCAGCAGGAATATAGATTTATAATCTGCGGCTTTAAACAACGTTTGGGGGAAGGTGCACTTCCTAAACATGACCACACGATGGCAGTCAAGATCCATCCAGAACACCACGCAGCGCTGCTATTTTATTTATTTTATTTTATTAATCACCCTTTCTTCTTCTTCTTCTTCTTCTTCTTCTTCTTCTTCTTCTTCTTCTTCTTCTTCTTATTATTATTATTATTATTATTATTATTGTAGTATTCATATTAGCATAAGATTAGGAAATAATTTCTAAAAACTCAGTCACACCTTCATGCTACCTCTGTGCATGATGTCAATGGTGCACTGCTCCTCTTTCTCCATAGATACAGGGAGCCTCGACTTAAAGCCTTTTTATTGCAAAAGCAGCTGCTACAATAATAATTATGTGTAGATGGAAAAAAAAGTATTAGGCTAAGCAAATGTTCTGAGTTTTTTTCTAGCAGTTTTTGACTTTTTATTTCAATTTATTTGTGTAGCGCTTTTTACAATAGACATTGTCTCAAAGCAGCTTTACAGAAATATCAACATGGTATACAGATATTAAAGGTGCGAATTTATCCCAACTGAGCAAGCCACTGAGTGGCGACGGTGGCAAAGAAAAACTCCCTAAGATGTTTTAAGAGGAAGAAACCTTGAGAGGAACCCGACTCAGAAGGGAACCCATCCTCATCTGGGTAACAACAGATAGTGTGAAAAAGTTCATTATGGATTCATATGAAGTCTGTATGGCGCTAGGAGCAGCCGTAGTCCCAGTAGTCTGGAATTAAAGAAGATCTGAGCTCCATCCAGAGGCAGAAAGGATCTGGATCTCTAGTATCTCCATAAATTCGTGTGGGGCTCGGCGAAAGGAGAGAGGGAGAAAAAAGATAATTATGACTGCGAATTAGTAGAACAGAATCTAGTCAGGGTAGGCTTGAGTAAACAAAATACGTTTTAAGCCTAGACTTAAACACTGAGACTGTGTCTGAGTCCCGAACACTAATAGGAAGACTGTTCCATAACTGTGGGGCTCTATAAGAGAAAGCTCTTCCCCCTGCTGTAGCCTTCACTATTCGAGGTACCGTCAGATAGCCTGCATCTTTTGATCTAAGTAGGCGTGGCGGATCATATAAAACCAAAAGGTCCATTAGATATTGTGGCGCGAGACCATTTAGTGCTTTATAGGTCAATAAAAGTATTTTATAATCAGTGTGAGATTTCACTGGGAGCCAATGCAGTATTGATAATAATCGGTGTGATATGGTCGTATCTTCTAGTTCTAGTTAGGACTCTAGCAGCTGCATTCTGGACTAATTGGAGCTTATTTATATTCCTACTGGAACATCTAGACAGTACGGCATTACAGTAATCTAATCTAGAGGTGACGAATGCATGAACTAGTATTTCCGCATCATGTAGTGACAATATGTTTCTTATTTTAGAAATATTTCTGAGATGAAAGAAGGCTATCCTAGTAATATTATCTACATGAGCATCAAATGATAGGCTGGAGTCAATAATCACTCCAAGGTCTTTAACTGCTGTACATGATGAAACAGAAAGTCCATCCAGAGTAACCATGTGATCAGAAAGAATACTTCTAGCTACACGTGGGCCTAATAAAAGTATTTCTGTTTTATCAGAATTAAGCAGAAGGAAGTTAGTTAACATCCAACATCTAATGTCCTTTACACAATCCTCAACTTTACTAAGCTTCTGTCTGTCCTCTGGCTTCGCTGAAACATACAGCTGTGTATCATCAGCATAACAGTGGAAGCTAATTCCATGTTTACGAATAATTTGACCAAGGGGTAGCATATATAAAGTAAAGAGCAGTGGGCCTAAAACAGACATGTACATGTATTTTATCAACACTGCTACGAGCTTATTTTTTCCCCATAACAATAATATAGCCTTATTCCCTGTTTACTCTGTTATAGAAAGACTATAACTTTATTCCCAGTTCCTCTCCTTAACTTCAGTCACTTCCTCACTGAAACCTATAATCAGAATAACTCCAAAGCTCAGGACCCAAGTCTCTACTCTAAATCATGTGTCTAGAACACAGGCTCTGAACTCTTATCTAACACATTTGGTGTTTTATCTGCTCTAAAGCACCCACCTCAGCTCGTGCAGGCCGCTTAATTAGCTGATGACTTGAATCAGGGGAGTTTGGTGCAGGTTCTAATTGAACATCCTCAGGAGTGTAAAGAAGCCTCTCTCTAATATCTTTCTTACCGGTTCAACTCCAACTTCATCACCACCCTAAGAAAGCACTGCATGTTAGTAGTGTTCAGGGTCAGTATCTAAACTGATCGTCTATTCACACACACTAGCACTACTGCACTTCACATCCAGTATTTCCTTCTCTAATGTAGTGGGTTCATAATAAAACTGCCATATTAAATCATGAGCACCAAAAGTCATGTTTATTCTCATCACTGCTCCTGTGTAGCTTAATATGTTCTGTAGAAGGCCTCGACTATTTCACTCGAGAATATCCACAAATAGGGAAGAAGATTACAGAGATACATGTAATGTATACATTATCACATTAAAACAACGATTATCAAGGGAGAGAAAGAAAGTGAGTTCTAGACCTCTGACCTGTACATGACATCATCAAAGATCTTATGGTTCACTGCTCCAATTTAACTGTGTGTGTGTGTGTGTTAGGGATGCACCGATGCCGATACCAGTACTCAGGTGTCGGCCCGATACTGTGTTCATGTACACGTACTTGTAAAACTACCCCGATACAACCGCACCGACACCACTTTATGACAACGTGACATAGCCTAACCTCTCGTCACTTGAGCAGGTAGTCGGAAGAGGAGCAATGTCAGAAAATCGTCACACGCACGTAATGCGACACCGCTAGCTTTAGCCTCAGAGTCACCGACACTGACTTTCTTCAGTTTACTTTCTGTCAGCGTTATCTTTTATTCCCAACATGACCTCAGTCCCCATCAGACGGAGGAGAAATCATCACGTGACTGAGGAAGAAAGTGTGTGTCCTCTAAGTCAGGGATTAAACACCTCTGAGAAGGTTTATAAACTTTATAAAGCGGAGTTTGTGGAGCACGGAAGCATGATAGTGATGTGGTCGCAAGCTGCTCAAAAGGTTTAGTTTAATTTAAGTTTGTCATTATATGCTGTATCTGCGCGCTTGCAGTGTAAATTCTGTCGGAAGTGATGTGTTAGTAACTGGTCACGCGCGTTGCTGGTCATGCGCGGCGTAGACGCGCTGATACAGAGTGTAGCGCGAGTAAGATCTGTAATGTCTAATTCAAACATTATGATCAAAAGTAAAATAATGTCTAAAGACACCGAGATACAGAAACCACAAGGTGCAGTGAAAGTGAGTTTTTATTATTCATTTAGGACTGGAGTTTAATTCTGTGCTTTTTGTGCATCCATAAAAAAATAATAATGCTATCTATCTAACTCTATTTATAAATGTTTATATATATTTATCTTATATAGTTAGTTTACATTTATATTATATAAGTACTTATGCATTATTTTTTTTATGGATTCACAAAAAGCACCGAATTAAACTACAGTCCTAAATTATATATATATATATATATATATATATATATATATATATATATATATATATATATATATATATATATATATATATATATGTATATATGTGTGTGTGTGTGTGTGTGTGTGTGTGTGTGTGTGTGTGTGTGTGTGTGTGTATGTATTGGGTTCTTTTCTGTTTTGGACAAACATCTGTGTAAAGTTTTAGTCTGAATTTGTATTTGTAACACTCAGTTTGTGGATTTTATTTTAAATAAACAAAAAGGCACTGAAAGTTTGCCCCCATCAGATTAATCGACAAAATAATTGACCAATTAATCGATTGTGAAAATAATCGTTAGTTGCAGCTCTAATAATAAGCTGTATCATGAAATTGTTTTTTTTTTAAATAATAAAAACACCTTAATTCTTTTCAAAATAGAGTTGTCTTTGATAAGAAGAATGGAGTGTAATATAGTGTGAATCATAAAAATTCTATTTCATTTCTATTTGTTTACAGAAAGACTTCAGCAATAAAAGCAGTATTTTGCTGTAGTTGTTAAGGGGCCGTTTACACCACAACGTTTTCAAATAAAAACCGAAAACGTCTGATGCGGTTTGGCTGTTCGTTTCCATGACGACGGCGTTTCGGGGCCTGAAAAGTTTGGAAAACGGGTTTCAAAGGGCAAGTTTTTGAAAACGATGCCGTTATCATCTCCGGTAAATCATGTAAATTATTATCCAGAAAAACGTTTACTTGTATTTGTTTACAGCGCGGTCTTTCCCTCATCAATATGGCGGACACATACAGTTGGTACGTGGTTAAAGAGAGTGTCGTGTTTATACAATAAACCAGTATGTTTATTAGAAACTACTGTCTGCAATATATAAGTATATCATATCAAAGTCCATATAACATGGCTATCATACTTAAAGCGACTTATTAACCCTAGAATGCATGAACCAAAAAGCCTACACAAATGCATAAAGTGGGTCGAAAATGAACCATACTGGATTGGATGGTTTTCTTAATTAATTTGGTGTCCTATTTAAAATAATTATTTGATATAATGTATGATACACAAATGCCTGCAGTCCAGACCTTTCACCAATTGAAAACATTTGGTGCTTCCTGAAATGAAAAATACGACAAAGAAGACTGAGGACTGTTGAGCAGCTAGGATTCTGTATCAGACACAAATGAGACAACCTTCCTCTCCCAAAACTCCAGCAACTGGTCTGCTCAGTTCCCAGACTTACACAGACTGTTGTTAAAAGAAGAGGGGATACCACACAGTGGTAAACATGGTCCTGTCCCAACTTTTTTTTAGATGTGTTGCTGCCATCATATTCAAAATGACCTTATTTTTCCCTTAAAATGGTACATTTCCTCAGTTTAAACATTTGATGTATTCTATGTTCTTTTGTGAATAAAATATGGGTTTATGAGATTTGCAAATCATTGCATTATGTTTTTATTTACATTTTACACAGCGTCACAATTTTTTTAGAATTGGGGTTGTAGAAAACAAGGCTTGGATGCTAGAAATGCACTATAAGATTTTACAAAGAAACAAAGAGGGGTATACGTAGACAAACTAAACAAGAGCTAAAGAGTGATAATCATATGACTTGCTCAGTATCTCTCTGTGTTGTTCTTTCCAGCTGTAGTGCTTTTGAATGCTGTTATGGTGGAAAGTATAAGGAAGGGATTTGATTATCCAGTGTGGCTTGGAGAGATTGACACTTGTATACAATCTTTTTAGAATCTGTCTCAGTCTGGCTCATATACAGAAAAAAATAAAATATTTGGTTATTTGATTCAAACAGAAGCAGATGTTTGTCTACTATATGGAACTGAACTTTCAAAACAAAATCATAGGAAGCTTAACAACCCAAAGTTTAATCATTTATACTCTGCAACCTACAATTCCAAGCAAAGAATTTCATCGTACTGGATTATGTGTTACGTTATGTGTTTACAGTACTTTTCTGGAAGCCCGGGTCTAGAATGTGAAACATATCTGAAATATATTTTACAAAACATAATTTGTTACTTAACTCATTTAAATGTGGCAACCCCAAAAAATGGTGGGTGGTGATGAAGCCAAAAGGAATATTCTGAAATGTTTTTAGAGATCAGGTATGCAGATTTTGAGGAATGCAGAAAGTTTTTAAATGTGCAAGAATGTAAAGTGTAGAATTTACACTGATTAATTTCTCAGAATTTGTTAGCGCTTCACTGACTAATGGACTCTTACCCAGTCACTGACTTCTGATGGTTGGCGTGCTCTAGGTAGAATGACTGTGCCATATTCTTTCTATTTTTGTCCTACTACAAACATTTTTAGGAAAAACACTTGTGGCAAGGTGGGTGTAGTCGATGAAGGAGGGAAACAAACAAACAAACAGTACACACACACACACACGGTTCTATAGTTCCACAGAACATTATACCACCAGCAGCAGTCTGGACTGTTGACACAAGGCAGGTTCATGCTGCTGATGCCAATGTCTGACCCTATCATCTACATGTCACAACAGAAATCAAGATTCATCAAATCAGGCAATGTTTTTCCATGCTTCAACTGTCCAGTTCCAGTGAGTCCACACCCACTCTAGCCTCAGGTTCCTGTTCTTGGCTCACAGACAGGAGTGGAATTAATATGGTTGTAGCTTATCCACCTCATTTGGTTAGACATATTGTATGTTGCAAGAGGGTTTTCTGCTCTCCACACTTGTAAAGAATTATCATTACCATAGCCTTTCTGTCAGCTCGAACCAGTCTGTCCATTCTCCTCTGTCCTCTCTCATCAACAAGGTGTTTGTTTTTCTCCACCATTCTGTGTAAACTCAAGAGATTGCTGTCTGTGAAAATCCCATTTCAAACACATCCTGCAGAAGCAAATAAGATCGGCACTCCAGCTGCTTTGCGTAGCCTAATGCAAAATGTATTCAAAATACTATTTTTCCTAAAACAGATCATTAAGAACTCCAAAACACCTGAAATTGGATTCAAGGCACTGTATACAGTGTTACCACCACTGAAATCACCGTTTAATTACATATGCTTCAACAGTTAAAATATATCATAAATAAATAAATACATTATTATTATTATTATTATTATTAT
>NW_026521086.1:384500-521282 GCF_001660625.3 Ictalurus punctatus
AACTGGTCAAAAAAAGAAGAAATAATACAAGATGAAATTGATAAATGGAAATCATGTAATCTAAGTTATAAAACTAGAATAAATATTATTAAAATTTTTCTATTATCAAAAATACTGTTTTTATCATGCATCTTACCTCCGACAGAAGTTTGGGTAAAAAGACTTCATAAAATATGCTGTAATTTCATATGGGATACGACTCGTGAGGTTACAAAACGTGAGCTCCTTTTTAAGAGAAGGGAACTGGGAGGCCTTGGGGCTGTCGATATATCCGTAAAAACTAAAATAGCAGTGTGCAAAATCATCGCGAGTGGTATTGCCAGGCAAACCGAATGGATAGGGAACATCTCTAACTGGAAATCTAAAAAAGGTCCATCGAGGAAAGGAATTCCGTATTATAAACTGATGTTTTCCGACTTCACTGACAAATTTAAAGATCTAAACATCGATTGGGTGAAAGACTCGAGCAAAGAAATATATCTTTTAATTGTTGATCGAGTTTATTGTAACCCTGTGGCTTTCAGAAATTTGGAGGAAGACCAAAACAAAGAATGTCTCCAAAACTTACAGAATAAAATCCTATCTGAACACCTGAGAGATACAACTTGGTTAGTCGCTGTAAGAAGGCTCCCAGTAAGAGCGGTTGTAAAATGGAGCTGTTTTGTAAAAACCAGTAAATGCCCGATGCCTAATTGTAATGAAGAGGAAACACTCGAACATTTCCTGTTAGAGTGTTATCGCGCTAAAGAAACATGGGCTAAATTAAAAATCATTGGTCTCAATATAGAAATAAATATGAACTCAATTTTCTATGGCATTTTTAAAGAAAATTGTAGCAAGACTCAGCATGACTTCATTTGGTTCATAATATGTTTGACTAAATCTAAACTCTGGAAAACAAGGGCCAAAATGACTATAAATCAAACGTTTATATCCAGTGATGTTATATTCAAGGACATTCAAAAAGAGCTAAGAAGACTAAAAAGCAGCACATCTTGGTTTAAAGACTCTTCAGTGTGGGACTCTATTTGCGTGTAATTGTACTTTATGTAAGTTTTTTTCTCTCCCTTTCTTTCTGAATATGACTTGTGTAAGATTGTGAATTTTGTATAATTTCAATAAAACTCATTAAAAAAAAAAAAAAAAAAAGCAAGGGAGGTAAAGGACTCGGCAAAGGAGGCGCTAAGCGTCACCGTAAGGTGCTTCGCGATAACATCCAGGGGATCACCAAGCCGGCTATTCGCCGTCTGGCTCGGCGTGGTGGTGTAAAGCGTATTTCTGGTCTGATCTATGAAGAGACTCGCGGTGTGCTGAAAGTGTTTCTGGAGAACGTGATCCGCGACGCCGTCACCTACACCGAGCATGCCAAGAGAAAGACCGTGACCGCCATGGATGTGGTGTACGCTCTGAAACGCCAGGGACGCACCCTGTACGGCTTCGGCGGTTAAACGCTCTAACACCGAACGACGCGAATACAACGGCTCTTTTAAGAGCCACCCACATGTCTAGAAAAAGAGCTGTTCCGTGTGGGGGGGAAAAGGCTTTTTCTTTCGTGAAGCATAAGATATCAAACGCTGTACAGAAGTAGCGTAAGTGGTAGATCTATTTGTATTTTTTGTAATAAACTATATATATATGCACAGTATTCAATATTATAAACTGTTTGATTAATACGATTTAGAAGATGACTTTAGTAGAAACTTACTTCTATATTTCTCTCTCTCTCATACACACGCATACATGCATATATAATATAAAACGATTTTTTCTCAAGCCAATTGTTTTTTCATAGTGTCCTGAAAGTACAACTCATTATAAAAAAAAAAAAAAAAAAAAGGAAGGGAAACAAAGCTTATCGGAGGGAGGAGGAAACAGAGTGCAGTAGGAGGCGCCATGCAGGGGGAGGTTTCGAATTTTGTCCAATCAAAAAAAAAAAGGTGTCTTGTGTGGACGTCATTAGCATGTGGGTCTGTAAATAGAGCGGGCGCGAGGCGGGCGTTAGTCATTTTCTGTTCGTTTACTCGAGAAGCAGTATCATGCCCGATCCAGCCAAGACCGCGCCCAAAAAGGGATCAAAGAAAGCCGTGACCAAGACGGCCGGCAAAGGAGGCAAGAAGCGCAGAAAGTCCAGGAAGGAGAGCTACGCCATCTACGTGTACAAGGTCTTGAAGCAGGTGCATCCTGACACCGGCATCTCATCCAAGGCCATGGGCATCATGAACTCCTTTGTGAATGATATTTTTGAGCGCATCGCCGGTGAGTCTTCTCGTCTGGCTCACTACAACAAGCGCTCCACCATCACCTCCAGGGAGATCCAGACCGCCGTGCGCCTGTTGCTTCCCGGCGAGCTGGCCAAGCACGCCGTGTCCGAGGGCACAAAAGCCGTCACCAAGTACACCAGCTCCAAGTAAAGCACGTTACCGCCGTCTTCATCAACCCAACGGCTCTTTTAAGAGCCACCCACTTTTCATACAAAGAGTCATTTCCTCTCTTTCGTTTTTTCTCTCGCTGTGTGTGTGTGAGGGGAAGAGGGAGGGGGACTTCCTCCAGAGACATTTCCCTTGACCCGAGCTCCACCAGGGGACTTCTGAAGCGCTGCACTCCCGCGGAGGTTGAGGCTTTTGAGTAATTCTAGCAGTCCGCTAAATGCAGAGATGAGTAAATCTAAACAGGGTTGTAGCACGGTTTCGGGGGTTGCATAATCTGAGCAATGCAAAACGGGACTTCAGCAGCACGAAGTTATTCGTATTAAGATTGTAGCAACAGGAAGTAGTTGAAAATGGTTTTCTAGTAGCACATAATCATTCTACATCAGGGGTGCCCAAACTTTTTCCTGTGAAGGGCAAAAAATCAAACTTGATTGAGGGCTGTGGGCCAAAAGTACATGTTGCATTATACCAAACTGTATTATATTAAAATTACACTTGCCATGGTTCTCATTTCATAATATTTACAAATAAATAAATTAATAGAAAATGTTAGTCTGTATCTGTTTCACTAATGCAGTTTTATTTTCAGAGTTCTATAGTTCAATGAAACTTATAGGTATAATTAAAACATAGAACCAATCCCATTTATAATACATGTTCAATACCTAATACAACTACTCAAGCTATAAGCAATACAGCCACATGCCTGCAATATCAGTGACCTCTAATGAGACACATGAAGCTGGTCCTTATTTTTCAAACGTTTTTCCAAATTGGGATGCAGTGGACTTACTGTCAAAGTCAGGATATTATGGTGGTGAGAGTCAGTTACTTTGCATCTCAGTTTACACTTGTTTAAGTTCATCAGACTGAAAGTCTGTTCACAGTGGTAGGTACTGCCAAACAGAGACAGCATCACTTGTGCCTGTTTGCACATCTTTGGGTACCTGTTTGCTGGGACACATTTGTAGAAGTCTGTCAAGGGAAGGGACCTGAACTTGTGTTTGAGTTCTGAATCACACTGAAGCTCAATTGGTTCCATCTGTAGATCATCACTGACTGTGTCCACACTGATGGTGAAGGGTTGAACAAACCACTCAAAGTCAGATGCATTGTGTTTGAAGTCCTCAAAGCGACTGTCAAACTCCTGGAAAAGGTTGCTGAGAACAGCATCATACTCAGGTACCTTCTCTTTCATCATGCCTGCCTCTCTAAAACAGGGAAAATGGGCTAAATTTACTGGATGTAGAGAGGAACAGTGTGAGACGGGGAGTGAAAGAAGAGAGAGGGAGGCAAATAGAATAAATAACTGACAAAATGAGGAAATTAATCCATGATAATTTAAGAGAACTTTGACACAAAATTTATCAGCTTGATTAACAAAAAAAAAACCCAAAGCTGACACCACTGGGTATAAATGCTAACTAAATATAAGTATTAATAATAACAATAACTGCACATAAAACTATGGTGAATATTATAATTGTGAATTTTAGCTGCTGAGAGATGTCTTCTGAGCAGCAGTAGTTTTTGTTTGAAGGCTCTGACGTGATAAAAAAGCTGGGTGATAATCTGGTCTTTTCCCTGGAGCTGAACATTTAAAACATTGAGCAGCTCTGTGACGTCCACCGGGAAAGCCAGGTCAGAAAGCCATTTCTTATCCATGGGCTCTTGAATACCATCAATCTTGCTTTCCTGAAAAGCTCCGATCTCATCACGCAGATCAAAAAATCTCCTGAGAACTTTTCCTCTGCTCAGCCTTCTAACCTCCTGGTGGTACAACGCATCACCATATTGTGCATCCATCTCATCCAACAGTACTTTAAACTGCAGGTGAGAGAGCGCCTTGGAGCGTATATCATTCACAATTTTGACGACGTCACGCATCACATCCACAAGCCCGATGGATTAGGCACATAGCTGTTCTTGATGTAAAATACAGGAAATCTGATAGCTGGCCCGTGTGGCACTTTCTTGAGCTGATGAAGGACTTAGCAGCGCGCTCTGCTTAGATCGAAGTTTAGCAAGCAGCTCGTTAGCCTTCTGTTTTCATGCCTCGCCGCTGTCCTTTGAGAAAGCTGAAGAATGTTTTGTTTCATAATGACGGATTTTGTACTCTTTCAAAACAGCAACTGACTGCTTGCAAACTAGACACACTGCCTTTGAATTGATTTCAGTAAATAAAAAGTCATCTTGCCAAAGTCTGTGTGCCAGTGCCTGGATCTCTCCATTATTACCTGTTTGTTGACTGTCGCAATGCATGCTGGCCTTGAAGTACGTATGTACATTAAATAAAATTCTAATTCTTATTCTCTATATTTAATTTCAATTTACATTTTTTGTAGCTCAAAATTAAATAAATAAATAGATGTTAAATTAGAAATGAAGATCAGCATCAATTAAATCCCCCCCCCCCTCACATATGGCATGGCGGGCCAAATCAAAAGTCACCACGGCCCTAGTTTGGGCATCTCTGTTCTAACTGTTGTAGCAGCACCTAGTCATTCGAACTAATGTGACATTAGCACAAAGTCATTCAAAAGGAATGT
This sequence comes from Ictalurus punctatus, assembly GCF_001660625.3. NCBI lineage: Eukaryota > Metazoa > Chordata > Actinopteri > Siluriformes > Ictaluridae > Ictalurus > Ictalurus punctatus. The sequence continues at coordinate 389,479 of NW_026521086.1, forward strand.
TCTAGTAGCACATAGACATTGAAAAGAATGTTCTACCAGCATGGAATACAACACACACACACACACACACACACACACACACACACACACACACACACACACAATGCTATAGCGGAGCTGGGATTAATGGCGTTAGGGTTAGAGCACAGCTCGGGGTTCGCAGTGTTAGCGTTAGGGCCGAGCTCGGGGTGGAAGGAAGAAGGGCTAGGGTAGCGCCGAGGCCTGTGCTCGTTAGGGTCAGGGAGGAAGCGACCGAGCTAACCAGGAGGAGGCCGGGCACGCTGTGCTTTACACGGCCCCCAACGCGCTCTGCTTCAAATACTACACACACCACTCGACAGCTGCCAAGACATCAGGCTCTTTCCCAAGGCTCCTCTTCAACTCGGCCCAGAACGCATACGACGGCCGTGCCTGCTTTTCGCCCGTTTTTACACACCACATCGCACCAAATGCGCAGCCCGCCGGCTTGAGCACAACGCGCGCCGCGCCTTTTCATGTGCGCTACGCGAGACTGTTGCTCTCTAGTCGGCCAGGCCGGGCCACGGGAGAAACGAGAAAGCCCGTCCTCGCTCAGCGTGTGCTTCAACGTTTTTAATCTCGTCTTGCGAGTGGGATTTTCACCGAGAAATGCCATGAGAAAACACATCTGAGCGCGCGCCGCGTCCGTGCATTCATTCAGCGGCGCCCCGAGTTGAGTCTACAACGCTCTCATATCTGTTTTTAAGACCAGCCCCCCGGCCGCGGGGAGGGAGGATCATCCTGTGTTACACACTAACGTACAGCGTACGACTCGTGTATTCTACGTAGTTCCAAGAGAAATGGCAGAAGTCGCACCCGCTCCCGCCGCCGCGCCGGCCAAAGCGCCCAAGAAGAAAGCAGCTTCGAGAGCAAAAAAAGCCGGCCCTAGCGTCGGCGAGCTGATCGTCAAAGCCGTTTCCTCGTCTAAGGAGAGGAGCGGCGTGTCTCTCGCTGCTCTGAAGAAAGCGCTGGCTGCCGGCGGATATGATGTGGAGAAGAACAACTCCCGCGTCAAAATCGCTGTTAAGGGTCTCGTGACTAAAGGCACTCTGGTGCAGACCAAAGGGACCGGCGCGTCTGGCTCTTTCAAGCTGAACAAGAAGCAGACCGAAGCCAAGAAGCCCGTGAAGAAAGCCGCGCCCAAAGCGAAAAAGCCCGCCGCGGCTAAGAAGCCCAAGAAGGTAGCGGCCAAGAAACCCGCCGCCGCGGCCAAGAAGTCTCCTAAGAAGGCGAAGAAGCCCACAGCCGCCGCAAAGAAAGCCACCAAGAGCCCGAAGAAGGCGAAAAAGCCCGCGACCCCTAAAAAGGCAGCCAAGAGCCCCAAGAAAGCGAAAGCTGTCAAGTCCAAGACCACAAAGCCTAAAGCGGCAAAGGCGAAGAAGGCAGCACCCAAAAAGAAGTAAAGACGTTTGTTTCTTTCATGCTTTTGTTCCTTAAACGGCTCTTTTAAGAGCCACCCATATTTTCCTTTAAAGGGCAACATTTTCAGTCAAGCTTTATGTAATCAAAGCAATACACGTTAGAAACATTCAATAGTATGGATACACATATCTGCTACATATCATGTACACATAGCCGCAAGCTGATGCTGATCTCCAAAACGATCACAGAATATGTAGGATAACATATTGATACATAATAAATCAATGTTAATGATAAGAATAAATAAATTCAGTATATAGTTGTTACTTCGTGCTTTTGTATGAATATTCCCTTCTGTATGTTTTCATTCGCGCGCGCTCTCTCTCTCTCTCTCTCTCTCTCTCACACACACACACACACACACACACACACACAAGCACAAACAGGGGTGGGAGGGGTGACGCTGGAATTCGACGGCCTGTTTGTGATTGGCTAATGTGCCACTGCCTTCTTAGCGAATAAGAGATTGGCCGTTTTGTCTATATCACGGAGAGCTCGGGGTGTAACGTTCATTTCGGAGTTGTTGTTAGAACAGATCTGATCGTGAAGATGAGTGGCAGAGGAAAAACCGGCGGAAAGGCTAGAGCTAAGGCCAAGACTCGTTCATCCAGGGCTGGACTTCAGTTCCCCGTGGGACGTGTGCACAGGCTTCTGCGTAAAGGCAACTATGCCGAGCGCGTCGGTGCCGGTGCTCCGGTCTACCTGGCCGCAGTGTTGGAGTATCTGACCGCTGAGATTCTGGAGTTGGCCGGTAACGCCGCCCGTGACAATAAGAAGACTCGTATCATTCCCCGCCACTTGCAGCTCGCCGTGCGTAACGACGAGGAGCTGAACAAACTGCTCGGCGGAGTGACCATCGCTCAGGGTGGTGTACTACCGAACATTCAGGCTGTGCTTCTGCCTAAAAAGACCGAGAAGGCCGTTAAGACCAAGTAAACTCGTCCACTGTTGCTTTGTCAGTACCCAAAGGCTCTTTTAAGAGCCACCATCTCTGCTTCAAAAGTGCAATTTTACACCCGTTTTTCTACTGAAAGTGTGCACTAGAAAGTCAGCATGTTTGAAATGAGAACACAGGCGTTGTACTTTACTAATAATTACGGAAACGTTAGTAGTAGAAGTAATAATAATAATAATGGTAGTGTGCTGTCTAAATGAAATCTGAGGGGTGAAAGTGCACTTCTAAGACAACATATTTATAAATAAAAAAGGACTTGATAATTTCCTAGTCATGATTTGATATCATATTTAAGTAATGACTATAAGAATAATAACAGCGTGCTGGTTAAATGAAGTCTGAGGAGTGAAAATGGTTTGTGACGGCGTTGTGTGTGTTCCTAATGAACAAAGCAGAGAGCGCGCCAATAGAATTGTGGCGGGCGTCTTGTGTTTCGAACGGAGGCAGAGAAGACGGTCCAATAGTCAACAGGTGACGTAAAACGTTCTATCGAATAGCAGACGAGCGCGTTCGAGACGCCCAATCAGCGCAGGGCGGCGTTATGGCTTAAAAAGGCCGCGTTCGCGCGCGCAGTTTATTCTGTTTTTCTATCCGCGAAGTGCAGAGTTTGACGCTATGGCAAGAACCAAGCAGACCGCCCGTAAGTCCACCGGTGGCAAGGCGCCAAGGAAGCAGCTCGCCACTAAGGCTGCCCGCAAGAGCGCGCCGGCTACCGGCGGCGTGAAGAAGCCTCATCGTTACAGGCCTGGCACCGTGGCTCTGAGGGAGATCCGCCGTTATCAGAAGTCTACTGAGCTGCTCATCCGCAAGCTGCCCTTCCAGCGCCTGGTGAGAGAAATCGCTCAGGACTTCAAGACCGACTTGCGTTTCCAGAGCTCGGCCGTCATGGCTCTGCAGGAGGCAAGCGAGGCATACCTGGTCGGTCTGTTCGAGGATACCAACCTGTGCGCTATCCACGCCAAGAGAGTGACCATCATGCCCAAGGATATTCAGCTGGCCCGCCGTATTCGCGGAGAACGCGCTTAAACTACAACTCCGTCTAATATACACAAAGGCTCTTTTAAGAGCCACTTCCTCGTCTCAGAAAACAGCAAATTTTCTTTCTTGGGCAGTTTAAGTATTAGAACGTGGTACACAGAGAGAGAAGGAACAGTAATAATAATGTTTGTATATATGTATGTGTGTGTAAATGAAGTACACGGCTTTCTATTTTTATCTACATTAGAAAGGTTGGTTATTTATTTTGCATTTTCATGATAAATATAGTCCTATGAGTATTACGTAATGTTTGTTTTCATAGATGAGCCGTTAATTGTGGTTATGTCCGAACAATACAATGCACAGTAATGAGCTGTGTCTGTAAAATAGCTCAAACCTACCTTCTGTTTCGGGCGGCGTTGTGCTGGATGGAGCTTGACTGCCCTCGTGTGTCCAAACTGGGGAACGGCAATTTTCTAGAAGCGGATTTCTGGGCAAGAGCTATTACATCATACATACATTTCATCCATCATCCCTTTTGTCCCGTCCATGATAATTGTTTTTGTAATTTAATAATTGTAGACATGACCTTATCATTGAAAACTTCTTCCCTATTTGTGGATATTCTCTCTCTCTCTCTCTCTCTCTCTCTCTCTTTATATATATATATATATATATATATATATATATATATATATATATATATATATATATATATATATATATATATATATATTGTGTGTGTGTGTGTGTGCACTGTGTTAAATATCATTTAATGTGTTTGTTTAAACCGAGTTAGAAGATGGTTTTAGTAATATTTCTATATTTATTATATATAATACTTCTATATTTCTCTGTCTCTCTCATACACACTATATATATATATATATATATATATCTCATACACCCCTCGCATTTTTGGAAATATTTGATTATATCTTTTCATGTGACAACACTGAAGAAATGACACTTTGCTACGGTGTAAAGTAGTGAGTGTACAGCTTGTGAGCTCTTTGAATAACTGTTCTTTTATTACTGTGACACTGTCTAAATGTACATTTTGGACTCTAAAAAAGATGGCACCCATTCACGTGCATTCTATTGACTCACAGAACTTGAATTTCCTTTGAAAATTCTTTGTGTTCAGATGAAGAAAGAAAGTTACATAAGAACTTTCTTTTTTGGTTGAAATATTCCTTTGATGAAGTTGTCCTGTTGCAGTAATACATAAAGAATGATACGAACTGGCGTTATTTTGGACATATTGAATTAAGGTTTGTTGTGTTTCCTAGTTATGATTATAGCACATTATTCATCACAATGTCTGAATGTGTCAAGGACCACATTTTTAATCTAGTTTTTATCGTTGCTGGGGTTTTTTTCTAGTCATCCACCAGTATTGAAGGCCATATCAGTGCCAGGGAGGGCCTCCAGCCGTCTCTACTGGCATTAGGAAGGATCAAGGGCAGGATTGACAAATTCTACGTGGTTGTGTATAAGCACCTCATCCCTTGCACAGGAACCAGCTCCTTGAGTGCTATAGATGAACTCTTCAAAGTCCACTATGTGTTCAACCTGTGATATGAGGAAGCCCTTGTCAACATCTTTACCTTCCTGCAGACTACGATCTACAACATTGATGTTGGTCTTGCAAGTGAGTCTCCCAGAGTGAAGGAATTGCATGCAAAGCTTTTGAACTTGGTTAAATGTTAGTACATTTACATTTATTCACTTAGCAGACGCTTTTATCCAAAGCGACTTACAAATGAGATGCTCATTTGAGTTTGAAGTTCTACATGCCTTTTGATCTACAGGGTCCAATGGGTCAGATGAATATATTCACTATGAGGTGAATATATTGCACCTCAATTCATGCTGGTTTGTTACATCTAAGATACTGTGTTGTCAATAAAAGTTCAACCTTATACAGCAATTGATGTGTTAGCTGTTCTTTTATTGACGAGTACACACATTTTAAAGGTCTGCATTTTTAGGCAGACAGGGTGTAGATCACATTTAATTACACTAGTGTTGAAAATAACTCCATTAGGTTGAGCTATTGACACATCTAGTGTAGATTCAATACTTTCTTAGTGTAAATGGAGCCTGTGAGGAGTAAAAAAACTACACCAATTGTGCTAACAGTGAACACTTACAGTGCTTGTTCAACACTATGAGAGTGTAGAAAAAAAAACAATACTGAAAGTGTAAATTGAACTCTATTTAGTGTGGACCTATATAAACTCTTGATAAGTGTTAATTTGAACACTGTGAGTGTAAAAATAACACTTTAAAATTTGCTGTGTACAATCAGAATTGATTGGGAAAAGGGTAAAGGTGGAGTGGTAGCAAATTTTGTAAGAAATGAGTTATATTCTTTTATTATTTTATTATTATATGAGTTATAATCTTATCAATAAAGGGAAAGAACACGAATCTGTAGTAGTCACAATACGGACAGGAAAAGACAGTATAACGATATTCAACTTTTACAATCCCTGTAATAGACAGAGCACCGATACTCCAAATGCAGTATGTGGGTTGACGTGAGGGAAATTAGTACGGTGTGGGGATTTTAACTCACACACACACACAGCACAATACAGGGAGTAAGAATACAGATATAAATGAATCAGTGATCGAGGAATTTATACACGATAAAAATTTGGTATGTGTAAATGACGGGAAGGACACGTGGTGTTGTAGTTCACATAATGCAGAAAGCGTTAACGATCTGCCAATAACGTCAACTGTAATTGCAGGAATCAACACATGGGAGGGTTTAGAGCATTCAACAGTAGGTAGCGAGAATGCCAAGGTGGAAGTTAGCGAAAGCCGACCAGCAGATGTTCCAAACGTAGAGCGAAATGAAACGTGTGGGATTAGCGATTAAGGATATAACAGATGTCGAAGAAACGAACGGAAAAGTGACCACGGTCATTATACGACCAGATGAAGAAACAATGTCAAAAAAGATAGGAAGTAAATGAAGAAATAGTGTGCCACGGTGGGATGAGAGCTGTACTGTAGCAATTAAAAAGAGAAATAAAGCTTTTAGGAAACTCGAAGCTCACCGTGCACTGGAAACTTTGATTAACTATTAAATGGCGCAAGCAGTAGGTAAGAAAACAATCAGAACAGCCAAACGTGTATATTGGAGACAATTCTGCAATAAAATTGGAAGAGAAACCCAGCTATCGGACATATGGAGAACAATTAGGAAAATTAGTGGAATAAGAACCAGTGTGTAAATACCAGTGTTAAATAGCAACAATAAAAATGCAATTAGCAATGCAGAAAAAAACAGAACTTTTGGTAAAAACTTTTGTGAAGCTCCACAGTATTGAAAACCTATCCTCAACAGCCAAGCAGTGTAGAGAGCAGACACTTGCCCAAAATCCAGGGATAGTAGAAAGAAGGACTTGCCATTTACTCTATTTGAGTTCAAAAGAGTTATATAAAACGCACGGCAAACGACATCAGGGAAATACAGTACATGCTATAGCATGTTAGGCCACATGAGAGACATCACGCTTGATGTATTATTAAGACTGTTCAATATGGTATGGAATACAGGAAAAATCCCACTAACACGGAAACGGTTCCAATACTCAAACCCGGCAAATACAGTCAGATCCGTCAAGTTACAGGCCCAGTGTTAACGTCACAGGGAAAACTACGGAGAGGATGATAACAGATATATTAGATCACTATATAGAAAGTAAAGTTCTTCTCTCAAAGTATCAGTCAGGATTTTGTAAAGGGAGGGGGAGAATGGTAGAATCCATTTTATGCCTAGAGCCAGAAGTTAGGAAAGCTCGAACTAACAAAGAAAGTGTCATCTCTGTATTTTTCAATGTCGAAAGATGTACGATACCCTTGGGAAGGATGGACTTCTTATTAAACTTGACGAATTAGGAATAAACATAAAGATATATATAATTGGGTATTAGACTTCCTGAACAGAAGGCCAATAGAAGTTAGAGTAGGTGCAGAGTACTCAAATAGATATGCAGCGGAAAATTTTACCCCACAAGGCAGTGTATGTAGCCCGATACTGTTTAATATTATGATTAAAGACATTTGATCAGGTCGGAGAAAATATAGGTAAGTTGCTTTATGCAGCTGATGAGGTTAGGGGTCGGGATATAGAATATGTAAGAAAGAAAATGCAACATGCATTAGGGAAAGTAGAACAGTGTGCAAATGAATATGGTTTTAAACTATCAATTTCAAAATCACAAGGTATATGTTTTTCTAAACGTCATAAAACAGCACCATTGAAACTGTACATGCAAGATCTTGAACAGGTCAAGGCTGTGAGATTTTTAGGAGAGCTTTTTGATGAGAAGTTTACCTGGTGTCAGCATATTGATAAAATTAAGAACAAATGTAAAAAGATGAATAATGTTCTGAGACCGGGGAGCAAGTAGGGCATCGCTCATAAATATCTATCAGGCTCTTACAAGAGTTGTCTTTGATTACGGTCGCCTAATGTATCCTAAAAATCTTAAAAAGCTTGACGTGGAACAGGCGCAAGAACTCTGGATCTGTACTAGAGCATTTAAATCATCACCAGTGACTGCGTTACAGGTCGAGACAGGAGAGATGCTGTGATTTATATTGGATAAATCTATGAGGGCATAGCAGGGTGTACACCAAGAATGCTCAGAGTTTTATAGGACTAACTTCTTTAAGAGTTTGGGATGGGTAAGAAATGTAAAGGCACAAAATGCAGGCCTCAGCCAGCTACAAGAAAGCCGCATTGAGGTGAACTGTACCACCCTGGAAATTCATAAAACCATGTGTAGATACAAGATTACAACAAATATTAAAAGAGGAATCTAAAATAGCACTACAGTGGATAATACTTAAAAAATATATGGACCATTATCAGGATAAATTACTTGTATATACAGATGGCTCAAGACTGGCCACACCGGTGTGGCTTTGTTCATTCCTCATGAAGTAGCAGTCAAAAAAAGAGCGACCGATCATTTATCAGTACACCGTAGAACTATCAGGAGTCCTATTGTCACTGCAGCGGTCGGAAAAAAATAATCAGAACTAAGATGTCGCTATAGCTTCTGACAGTCTATCTGCACTATCACATATACAGTCTGGGAAAACATCATGTAGACAAGACACTGGTTAACAAATATTTTATCTGCTTCTCATACTCCATGGTAGGGAGCTGAATGTTTCCTTCTTTTGGGTTCCTGCACATGTAGGGGTGGAAGAAAATGAAACTGTGGATGTACTGGCAAAAAGATCGATAAAGCATGAAACAGTTGATATACAAGTACCATTAAGTAGAGCAGATGTTAAAACCATTATAAAGGGACACATAAAATACGGCAGGAATACCGGGACATATGTATGAGGCAAGACAGGAACCCAAAGGAAGAGATGATAATTATGTGTCTTAGAATAGTTCATGCTGGCTTATATCTAACATTACACAGAATAGGAAAACACCCCACTGGACTCTGCAGACACTGCAATACACAAGAGACGGTAAAACACATTCTGTTAGACTGCAGAAGATATCAGGAGGAGAGAACTGAGCTAGAGATGTGAATTGGAATGCAAAACATGACACTAAAAAACTTGCTGGGGAAAAAACATCTGGGAAAATGCACTGTCCCCTAATAAACTATCTAAAAAATACTGGGATAAGTGAAAGACTGTAGTAATTTAGTATGAACATCTAGTATTCAGGAACTCAGGACTCAGAACTCAGGTGCAGGTTTTCATTCTGACCAAGCAGAAGCCACACCCGAGTCTACTGAGAGTCAAGATCGACCGATTAAACAGATGGAGTCGGGTGTGACTCCTGCTCAGTTTGTGGATTAGATCGGACAAAACCGATTGAGCTTAGGCTAGCAAATCAGTCTAAATGAAGTTTTCATAAGGTTCAAGCCTTAATGACCTACTAGCACAATAGTCAGAATCAGATATTGGGGGAAAATTATTAGTTCTCAAAGCATATAGTTAAAAGAAATAAAAGCGAAGGCTCAAAATTGTTTGTCCAAAAAAAGTTTGTTGCATCACAAATTCAGTAGTTTGGAGAAAATGGGAGAGCTTGTGGCAGATATTGCAAATGTTTGTAGGCTTTAGAAAAAAGCAACATAAGTGCAGGAGTCAAACCCACATTTCATAAGAACAAGCTAAAATCCCACACATTAATCATATAGACAAAATTTTAGCTTCAGAGTAAAGAGGATAAAGCAGTTTCAAAGGAGAAGTTTACACAACAGTCCCATTCATAGAGAAACAAGCTATTCTTCGACTGGAGCAAACTTTGCATGGTCGCTATCATTCATTAACACGGCTAGCATGCTAGAAATCACTTGCTCACTTTCATTCAAACAGAAAGTATATGAATAGATGGTGAAGAGTAAATAAATTTAAAGTCTAGATGAAAAGAACAAATGTTGAATAAAAGTTGACTAGGTGGGTGGGAAACAGTCAGTAGGAAAGTAGGAAGAGCTGAACAGAGCAGCAAAGACAAGAGTAAGACATTGTTAGTTGTAGGGGAGAAAGCATGTCCAACAAGAAAATGTGATTATAGGTGTAGGTCAGAAGACTCCTTCTGTCTTTGCTAGTGTCTGGGCTTCGCCACTCGTACGCGGCGCTCCGCTCTTGTAGTCCCGGGCCAAACAGGCACGCCTAGTTAGCACCAGCCAGCCCATCCGGCCTCCTTCTCTTTAGCTCGGTCGGATTCCTCCCTGACCCTAACAAAACAGTCACCCTAATGCCCTTTATCCCAACTCCGCTATAGCCTTGTGTGTGTGTGTGTGTTGTATTCCATGCTGCTAGAGCATTCTTTTGAATGACTTTGTGCTGCTGGAACACTGTTTTGAATGACTACATGTTACTACAACAGTATTTAGAACTTTTACGTGCTTCTAGAACCTTAGTTTGAATTTCTACGTGTTACTAGAATACCATTTTCAGTTACTTCCTGTTGCTAGTCTTAATATGAATAACTTTGTGCTGCTAAAGCCCCATTTTGCATTGCTCAGATTATACAAGCCCGAGAAACCGTGCTACAACCCTGTTGAGTTGTACTCATCTCTGCATTTATCAGACTGCTAGAATTACCCAAAAGCCTGAACATTCGTGGGAGAGCAGCACTTCAGAAGTGCCCCCCCCCTCTCTCTCACTCACACACACACACAGCAAGAGAGAAAGCGAAAGAAAATTGATTGCTCTTTGTATGAAAAGTGGGTGGCTCTTAAAAGAGCCGTTGGGTTGATGAAGACGGCGGTAACGCGCTTTACTTGGAGCTGGTGTACTTGGTGACGGCCTTTGTGCCCTCGGACACGGCGTGCTTGGCCAGCTCGCCGGGAAGCAACAGGCGCACGGCAGTCTGGATCTCCCTGGAGGTGATGGTGGAGCGCTTGTTGTAGTGAGCCAGACGAGAAGACTCACCGGCGATGCGCTCAAAAATATCATTCACGAAGGAGTTCATGATGCCCATGGCCTTGGATGAGATGCCGGTGTCAGGGTGCACCTGTTTCAGGACCTTGTACACGTAGATGGCGTAGCTCTCCTTCCGGGACTTTCTGCGCTTCTTGCCTCCTTTGCCGGCCGTCTTGGTCACGGCTTTCTTTGATCCCTTCTTGGGCGCGGTCTTGGCTGGATCGGGCATAATGCTGCTTCTCGAATAAACGAACAGAAAATGACTAACGCCCGCCTCGCGCCCGCTCTATTTACAGACCCACATGCTAATGACGTCCACACAAGACACCTTTTTTTGATTGGCCAAAATTCGATACCTCCTACTGCTCCTCCCTCCTCCGCTACGCTTTGTTTCAATTCCCGCCGTTGTATTTACAGTGCAACGTGCACTATGAAAAAACAATTGGCTTGAAAAAAATTACACACACACACACATACATACATACATACATACATACATACATATATATAGAGAGAGAGAGAGAGAAAGAGAGAGAGAAAGAGAAAGAAACGCGGAAGTAAGTTTCTACTAAAACCGTCTTGTAACTCATTTTAAACACGTTATAATATTTAATACTGTGCATATAAATGTATAAAAAAAAATAAAGTGTGCAAAAAAACAAAAATAAATTCTCTTTTTATGTACACAGATAGTTCTTATCCATCACTTTTTCTACTTGTGTAGAGCGTTTGATACCTTATGCTTGAAAAAACAGAAAAAACGACTTCCCCCACTTCTCTCTCTTATATATATATGCATGCGTGCGTATGAGAAAGAGAAATATAGAAGTTTCTACTAAAATCATTTTCTAAATTGTTTTAATCAAACAAGTTACAATATTTAATATATATGTATCTAATATTGTATACTGTACGATATTATATATAATACAATATTTAATATATACGGAGTTATATATATATAAAGAGAGAGAGAATTATTACAAAAAAATACAAATAGATCTACCACTTACGCTACTTCTGTACAGCGTTTGATGCCTTATGCTTCACGAAAGAAAAAGCCTCCCCCCCCCACACGGAAGAGCTCTTTTTCTAGACATGTGGGTGGCTCTTAAAAGAGCCGTTGTGTTCGCGTCGTTCGGTGTTAGAGCGTTTAACCGCCGAAACCGTACAGGGTGCGTCCTTGGCGTTTCAGGGCGTACACCACATCCATGGCGGTCACGGTCTTTCTCTTGGCATGCTCGGTGTAGGTGACGGCGTCGCGGATCACGTTCTCCAGGAACACTTTCAGCACACCGCGAGTCTCTTCATAGATCAGACCAGAAATACGCTTTACACCACCACGGCGAGCCAGACGGCGAATAGCCGGCTTGGTGATTCCCTGGATGTTATCGCGAAGCACCTTGCGATGGCGCTTAGCGCCTCCTTTGCCGAGTCCCTTACCACCCTTGCCTCTTCCAGACATGATGCTGCTCCCGAAGTCAAGTCACTCAATAAAACTTCTCGCGCAGCGCCCACCTATTTATCCACACTCGACAGGACCTAGTTGAGAACAGGCGAGGAGGCGGGCCTAACGCCAACGGTCACACAATAGCTCTCTTTTTCTAAAACAAACACTAGGCACTGCTTTTCACCTGCTAACGTCTTCTTCTTCCCCATTCTCTCTCTCTCTCTCTCTAATCACTGGCCTTCTCTTTTCACATTTCCATTTTCACTATCTGTGTTACAGTCGATGTACACACTGTGTTTGAACCTAAATGTCATGCATCAACCAAAACTGCGCCGCCAGAATGACGGCTGAGCTTAAGATTGGCAAAATATGTCGCAGCAGTTGCATTCGTCAAATAAACTATGAGCAATTAAGTAGTGCCAATGAGATAATTACAGCAATGCGTAATGTCCAATAAGCTCAAAAAGAGTCGGACTCCTCGCACACTTTATTCTACTTGGCCAATCAAACACAATTATGAACTGGGATTCTGATAGTTGTGTGCCTTTAACTCACTGTATAGAAAAATAAGGTCAGCTATATAGACAACACCTTTCATTACGTTTTAATTACTTCGATTGACGTCATTATTAGAATTAGTAGTAGTAGTAAAATACCTACAACCTACCTTCTGTTTTAGGCGGCGTCGTGTGTAGTGCCGGATGGGACATGACTGCCCTCGTGTGGCCAAACTCGGGAACGGCAATTTCCCAAAAATTGCAGTATTCTCTTATTAAGCTTTTAATGGCGGTGTTTAGAAGTCTATATTTGTATTACTTGGCAAATAGTGGGGTAAGAAGTAATAGATGCTATGAACATTCATGTTTCTCTCACCACTGGGGCAGAGGTGGCTTAGTGGTTAAGGCTCTGGTTTACTGATCAGAAGGTCAGGTCACCATATCATGACCCTGTGCTCTGACCCCAGCTTCCTGACATGTTGGGGTATGTGAAGAAAACAATTTCACTGTGCTCTACTGCAAATGTGACCAATAAAGACTCATTATGTAGACTTATACATGACATTTTTAATTCTAAAACAGCTGCTAAACTATGTGCAGACTAAATTATGTGCAGATGTAAAAACAAAATGCTAAACACATTCTCTATTTGTGTGTGGTTTTTTTGTACTGTATGTGTATTTCATCAGTGTTGCTATGTGCTTATTTCTCGTAGAATAATAATAATAATAATAATAATAATAATAATAATAATAATAATAACGCAGGTCATCAGTGTTATTACTGTGCATTGTCTAGTTTTCACGTATCAAGGACAATAGACGGAGCTTCTGAACTGTTTAACAGCATTATTATTATTATTATTATTATTATTATTATTATTATTATTATAATCATTACCATTATTATTATTATTATTATTATTATTATTATTATTATTATTATTAGGGCTGTAACTAACGTTAATTTTCATAATCGAATAGTTGGCCAATAATTTTTTTTGATTAATCGGATGGGGTGGAGCGAACTTTCAGTACCATTTGTTTTTGTTTATTTAAAATAAAGTCCACAAACTGAGTGTAACAAATATAAACTTCACAGTAAAACTCTACACAACTGTTTGTACAAAACAGAAAAGAACCCAACACACACACACACACACACACACACATACACACACACACACACACACACACACACACACACACACACACACACTAGAATATATATTATTAATTTAGGACTATAGTTTAATTCGGTGCTTTTTGAGGATCTATAAAAAAATGCATAAATAATATATATATATATATATATATATAACTATAGTCCTAAATTAATAATTAAAAACTCACTTTCACTGCACCTTGTGGTTTCTGTTCCTCACTGTCTTTAGACATTATTTTACTTTTGATCATAATGTTTGAATTAGACATTACAGATCTTACTCGCGCTACACTCTGTATCAGAGCGCGTGACCAGCAACGTGTCCTCGTTACTAACATGTCACTTCCGACAGAATTTACACTGCAAGCGCGCAGATACAGCATATAATGACAAACTTAAATTAAACTAAACCTTTTGAACAGCTTGCACCAGTTTCCCCTGCCCCTTACACACAGTGGAGCATTTTGGATATAAACATAAGTTCAATTCAATTCAATTTTATTTGTATAGCGCTTTTTACAATAGACATTGTCTCAAAGCAGCTTTACAGAAATATCAACACGGTATACAGATATTAAAGGTGCGAATTTATCCCAACTGAGCAAGCCACTGAGTGGCGACGGTGGCAAGGAAAAACTCCCTAAGATGTTTTAAGAGGAAGAAACCTTGAGAGGAACCCGACTCAGAAGGGAACCCATCCTCATCTGGGTAACAACAGATAGTGTGAAAAAGTTCATTATGGATTCATATGAAGTCTGTATGGCGTTAGGAGCAGCCGTAATCACACGAGTTGAAATTCATGTTAGATGCTCTGTTGTCATCGATAGCAAAGTAAGCAGGATAATTGTTAGTGTAAAGAAGATTGTACTGCTATTCCTCCTAAGGCCACATCGACTGGAGGGGAGAAGAGAACATATTTATTCATTCATTTATCTTACACAAAATTTTATTTTCATTAATAGTTTGTTTACGTACACACAGACACACACACACATGCACACGCACACGCACGCACACACACACACACACACACACACAGACACACAGTCGGGGCCAAAAGTCTGAGAGCACTAGTGGAAAATGTTTCTATTTTGCATTTTTTTATTATTTCATTTTAGAATTTTCATTCGAAATTGTATTATTGACTACAACTTCAGTAAAAAAAAAAACCAAACAAACAAAAAAATAGAATCTTTAAAATATTTACAAGAGATTCAGAGTTTCTTAATGTTTACAGTTGCAGAATTAAAAAAAAAATAAATATCCAAAATATTAAACATTTACTTTCTTTGTTTTAAATATTAATAAATTCTAAAACCAATTTATTTAAAAATGTAAGAGAAAAAAAATCCAGATTTTCAATGTGGTCTCAGACATTTGTGTGTGTGTGTGTGTGTGTGTGTGTGTGTGTGTGTGTGTGTGTGTGTGTGTGTGTGTGTATTTCTGTATTCTACTATACTGTATTCTTACCTTGCTGATGGGTCAGAATCGACTGCAATGAGAAAATGCATATCCCTGCGCAAAAAATATATACATTATAGGAACATTTGATAGGTTGTGTTTTTAATCTATAAAAGGTATTGTCTTTTTAAATGATGACAATTTACAAGTGATATTAAATCAATCATAGTGTACTGTAAAACGAGATTTTTAAAAATACTTGAAATCAGTTTGATACTTGAAATCAGAATTTCTTACCTTCTTTGACATAGATCAGAAAGTCATTTCTTTGACCCTTTAAACTCTGACCTGTCCACTTGG
This sequence comes from Ictalurus punctatus, assembly GCF_001660625.3. Lineage (NCBI taxonomy): Eukaryota > Metazoa > Chordata > Actinopteri > Siluriformes > Ictaluridae > Ictalurus > Ictalurus punctatus. Next base: position 405,152 of record NW_026521086.1, read on the forward strand.
TGTATCACTAAATGATTATTTAGTTTATTTAAAAGGCAAATGCACTTTGTGTTCTTCAAATGCAAATAAGTTTGACTCAAACGACCATATGTTTGCTTTCTCCAAACATAACACTTCTTATTTAAACCAAAAGGTTACATTTTTCCACACAAAACATTTTTCCAAAAGACTTTTCCACGTAATCATTAGCAAACTGCAGATGGACCGCGATGTTCTTTTTGGAGAGCAGTGGCTTTCTCCTTGTAACACTGTAATTCACTCCATTGTTGTTCAGTGTTCTCCCGATGGTGAACTCATGAACATTAACATTAGCCAATGTGAGAGAGGCCTTTGTTTGCTTAGAAGTTACCTGGGTTCCTTTGTAACTTCAGGGACTTTTACATGTCTCACTATTGGAGTAATTTTGGTTGGTTTCTAATAAACATACTAGGTTCTCTTTTTTGATTAAATTATAGCTAATAGTAACTAGTGACCTAGACGTATTAGGTGTAATTTATGCACTAGTCAAATATTAACCCCACCCCATCCAGTTAATAGTTATAGTTGAAATGAACCTATCTGGCAGCCCGACATTCAGGTCTCCCCCTCAGCACTTACTGTAGAACAGCGGTGCTACAGAGGCGCAGACCACATGCCGATTCTCTCTCTCTCTCTCTCTCTCTCTCTCTCTCTCTCTCTCTCTCTCTCTCTCTCTCTCACACTCAATGTTCCCTAGTTTATAACTTATAACCTTGGTACCCAAAGTTTCCCCCTTTTTAATGTAACTTAGTTCCATTTAATTTTGTGCCAGATCAACAAAAAATCCTCCAGTATGTTTATCCCTGAAAAGAAAATGAAACAGAACACACACACGCTGCTTGTATAATAGAAAACAGTTGACCTGTGTTAAATGACTCAATGTTTTTAAGTCTGTTTTTACATCTGTTACGCTTCCGCCGGTGGATGGCGCTGTGTCGTCGAAGCGCAAAGACTGCTGCAGAGCGCGCGTGCACGAGACCCTGACATATGGACATGCGCGGCTCGTTTGTTTTGATTTACTTCCTGTCCAGGTATTGGCTTATGTTCGAGGGTGTGTCTTTATTTCTCCAGGTGTCTATGCTTTAGATAATTATGTTGGTTATTTAAACCCCTCGTGTGGCTGCGCACTTCGCGCAGTATTATAGTTTGTAACGTTAGTAGTGTTTAAGGAGTATAGCTTTAGCACTGTGTTAGAATGCGTGTAGCATGCTAGCGGTCTCAGTTCCATGTTCTGTTTTCGAGTAATGCCTAGACTGTAGTTCCATGGTTGATCCAGCTAGTCCTGTTCAGCATAGACCGCGTTTCTTGGGTTCTGTTAGTTTGTTTATCAATAAAGACGGCGCTCCTGCGCTTACTTCCTGCTAACTGTCCTGTGTCGTTACATCACACTCCTGTCCAGTGAAGTGATTATTTGGTGATAATAATAATAAATTTTATTATTATTATTGCAACATAGTACATGCGGTCATGCACATTAGGGTTAGTGTGCTACATGGGATACACAATAGTCATTACAAAAGTCATTAATGTACTTTTTGAATTCTAAATGAATAGTTCAATTCATATTTTGCAGAAACTTACTTTATCTAATTCTAAAGCATCATTGTTATATTTTATTCTATCAAACAGTGAGATGGCAATATTTTGATCGGTGTAGAAGGCCTCACTGGGACATTTGGCTTACATATTGGTAGACATATGCAAATTAAAAAAATATATACATGTAGGAAACACTTAAGAGACTTAATCTATATGTAACAAGAAAATGTAGGAATGGGATAGGCTGACTTAAACATCTAGTTATCTAGTTGGTGGCTGTGCTCAGGTGGTAGAGCAGGTTGTCTAATCGTGGGGTTGGAGGTTTGATTCCTGGCCCACATGACTCGAAGTGTCCTTGGGCAAGACACTGAACCCCAAGTTGCTCCTGATGTCAAGTTAGCACCTTGCATGGCAGCTCTGCTACCATTGGTGTGAGAATGGGTGAATGGGAAACACTGCTCAGGTTAAAAAGCACTATATAAGTGCAGACCATTAGTTATGTCAATAGTTGTGTAGGAAAGTTCCTCATATTCAGAGTAGGGCTAGGCAGGTGCTCAAGTTGCTATGATTTAATAAAGCAGCATGTCAGTTACATTTATGTTTTTAAATATGAAGTCATTTACAGTGCATATACACTATAAAGAAAACAGTCACCCACTATTTATTTGATAGCACATTGTGCTATTCTGTGTGTCACATTTTTATTAAAGAGACCAGAGTGGGGCGCACGGTGGCTTAGTGCTAAGCACGTTTGCCTCCCACCTCCAGGGTTGGGGGTTTGATTCCCACCACAACCCTGTGTGTGCGTAGTTTGCGTGTTCTCCCTGTGCTGCTCCCCCTGTCCAAGGACATGCATGGTAGGCTGATTGGCATATCCAAAGTGTCTGTAGTGTATGAATGGGTGTGTGAATGTGAGTGTGCCTTGCGATAGACTGGTAGCCTGTCCAGGGTGTACCCTGTCCTGTGCTCTATGATCTCTGGGATAGGCTCAAGGTTCCTGTATGATAGGAGATGTAGAAAATGGGGGTGGATGGAAACGAGAGTGAAATTTTATTATCCTGAGTATCCAGTTACACAAATAGGAGAAGTGAGTTTAGATTTGGCTAAATAAATCATACAATCTAGAAACAAACAAGTGGGATATAATCAGTGGTTGATTTTAGACACAATCATTCCTGATATTATTAATAATTCTGCTGTTGGTTTGAGTTGAGCACTGACACTCAAATTAAAAGAAGATGAAGCTAGCATTTAGTGGTTTGGTTTTTTTTTTGTTTGTTTGTTTTGTTTGTTTGTTTTTACAGTGGAGTGATGAGAAGAAATCCTCAGAGACTGCTACAGTGTCCTCCCAGGAATCCATGGCTAATCATAGGCTGAAGTGTTTCAGAGACATTCTGGACATTTTTTCTGTTTCTGAAAGCAGGACCTCGCACTCGCCGCGCAGTACTGGCCATTATCTTCTATGGAAAGTAGCTAAGGTTTGTCCAAAAAGTCGCTAGATATGTCGCTAGATGCTTTAAAAAAAAAAAAAAAGTTGCTAAAGGGGTCTGAGAAGTGGACCGAAGCTGTCCCTGTTAAAATGAATGAGTGAACGGCAGGAGGAGGAGGGGCTGCAGCGGGGAGTCATATTTTGAGTGAAAGGATTGTATTCGTGTTCTTTTGAAAATAAACACTTTAAAGTGATTGTTATTTTTTATTTATTGATGTTTTATCATTCAAGCACTTTTTAACCACTTTTTTAACATAAAAAAAAAATTGGCTATTTTCAAGGTTTTCCAGTACTTAAATTTCCAAATGCCAAATTCAAGCACCTTGTACAAACCCTGTGGTAATAATTTTTCATGGATACATTTCCCAAACAAACAAACTAAAAAACTTCCAGTACTTCTAATTAATAAATAATTAATAATTAATATAACATCAGTTAGCTAGTATTTTCAAGTGCTAAACCCAAACCTCACACATTTGATGTTTTTTCTTTCTTTTTGTTCTTTGAACACTTCTTCTTCTTCTTCCGCTTCTTCTTCTTCTTGTTTCAGATATATTTCTGCCACCTGTAAGTCAGAATGACAAAATTCTTGACTGTAATTTCACTCAGGTAAAATAAATAAATCAATGAATTAATAAATAAGTAACAGTAAACTGATTTTCTGCAAATTTCATGGAACTATTAATAGACATTTTATTGTATTTATTGTATTTAATACAAATTATATCACACTGCTGTTGCACTCTGGAATCTGATAGGTCAGAAGGTCTGAAGGTTGCAATTCATATCTCAGGTTTATATTAATGTTCTCGTTGTAATAAGTTATCCTTTCTATGATAGCAAATCATTCACAGAGACTTCTCTGGCAAATATTCCACATAATCAAAGTCTAATAATAAACAGATTTGTGCTGTACTACTTTAATAAAAACTTTTAGTCGTTGATATGGTGAAGCTATCTATAAGGAGGTGTTTATTTAAGATTTATGGAAAGAGACTCGGGCCACAGATTTCTCCAGATTCTGAATTTTTTCATGATATGATGTGCTGTAGATGATGGGATATTCATAGCCTTCACAATTTTACATCGAGGAGCATTATTCTGAAATTGTTCCACAAATTGTAGATGTAGTTTTTCGCAGATTGGTGTACAGAGGCCCATCTTTACTTCTGAAAGACTCTGCCTCTCTAAGATACGCTTTTTATACCCAATCATGTTACTGACCTGTTGCCAGTTAACATAATTAGTAGCACAATGTTCCTCCAGCTGTTTCTTTTTAGTAACACTTACTGTTCCAGCCTTCTGTTGCCCCGTCCAAATTATTTTGAGACGTGTTGCGCCCATAAATTCAAAGTTACCTATTTTTTTCCTTTAAATGCTACATTTCCTCAGTTTACACATTTGATTTGTTTTTTATGGTCTACTGTGAATAACATATGGGTTTATGAGATTGCAAATCATTGCATTCTGTTTTTATTTACATTTTTCACAATGTCCCAACTTTTTTGGAATTGGGGTTGTAGTACTTCCTCCCATTACCCAGGAAAGTGAGATGTTGCTGTTTACAAATGTCAACATGTTTTTGATAATTATTGAGCATCACACCAAAAATTAATTAATGAGGACTGTCACCAAATTTCTGAAGCTAGGCCAAACATCCTAGCACTAGTTGGCAAAAGTTAGTTTAGCATTTTTTGCTATGTGCCAAATTTGGTCATACAAATGGAGCAGAGCTAAGATCAGATAGCTGTTTATGAGGAACTGTATGTCTGATCAAGCTGAAATTTGATATGGTAGATATACCGTATGTGCTAATCTATAATAGATTCTCATGATGACTTAATTACTGAAAAAAACATGCCTGTCATTGGCCAATCAGATATCAGATAATTGAAAAGTTTCCCATTAGGTTATTGCCACAAAACTTGAATAGAAAGTTCAGGGATGGACCTCCTAGTATCCAATGCAATCTCGCTCAAATTGGCTACCTGGGGCGTGCTGTTCATGTTTATAAGGGTCAGCGTTAAGTTCAAATAGCTGTTTCTCAGGAACCAAAATGCCAATTGAGCAGAATTTGCTGTGCGCTTTCTGCTAATCTGTAACTGAATTACTTCAAAAATGTCTGCCTTCTGCCAGTCGGCTTTCAGCAGGTAGGTTACACAACTAGCATTGAGCCATCATCACAAAATGTGATATGCATAAGTATGTTCACATATGGTCTCTTTATTGTTCTATGAATCTTGACAAGAACTGGCCACTGGGAGTGCTATATGCAGGGAGTGTTTGGACAGATTGCCTCTTATCGCTATATTACTATTATTATTAGCAGTAGAAGTAGTTGTATTATTATTATTATTATTATTATTATTATTATTATTATTATTATTGCAGTAGTAGTACTGATATTTCCTACCGTTTTTTAAGTTTCATTTTCCACCTCTGGTTCTGTAGTCCAACAGATCTGACGCACTGAAGGCTGGACATTGGCAGATATCGTCTATGATGAAAAATTTGTATTATTTATTTATTTATTTATGAATCTACCATACATGTCATGAACACAAACCTTTTGAATAATTTTGTCCCTCACAGTAGGGTTCATAAGATACTCACTGATGTTAAACTTCAATCTCAGAAATGCCCTCTTAGTAACAGGCACTAAAAAAAATTAGCAATGTTGATATTTAGCAGCTGTTGTAAAACTTAATTTGACTTCAAATGTATATGAAATTGTGAACTGGATATAAAAGTGTAACCTGGAACCCCATAGACTTCCACTTCACAGAGCGTGAGAGCCTGGATAACATTGGGAATGATGATGTTCACATGACGACCCCTCATGTTGCAGGTGTAATTTGCAGAGGCACCAGCAGGGATGCTAGAGATAACAACACATCTGCAGGGGGAGAGAGAGAGAGAGACTTTGACTTTTAAAATATAATTTATTCTACAATTAAAAAACCTTAACATACAGAACAAATTGTTTTAACAACCATTACCAATTGAAAAAGAGATTCTCGCCTCTTATAAGTCACCCCTTTGTTTACACACCATTTCTTCTCAAACATCGGAAGATCACCATTCATTTGGTAAAATTCATACTTTAATCTAATCCTAGACTCAACCAAGGCCTTAAATAATTTAACCATGTTTACTTCTTTCCCTTCTGATCCCATTTTGTCAGCCTTCCAAATGGCTAATTTTGCTTGACCGACCAAAAAATTCGAATAGGTACAGATTTCCTGCCTGTGGCGAGAATATCTACCCCCATAAATAAACCCTGTTTTCAAGAAAATGATCCCCAAACTACGAAACATTGTATACAATAGATTAAAGAGCGGAGATAATTTACAACATTCACAAAAGACATGAAACACAGTATCGAGTTCATCACACAAAGTACACAGTGGAGACGGTGCATATTTACATTTAAACAAAAACACTTTTGTTGGTAATGCACAATGTAAAATCTGCCACTGTAAGTCACCAGACTTTTTTTGGTAGAGGGTTCTTATACAATAACCGCCATGAAGGTTCATTATCTCCCGACTTCAAGAAATGAGTCCTCCATTTTGTATGCCTCCTCCCCCTTAGATGTCTGACAAAGTCGGACTTTACACAGGAAATATATGCATTTTGTTTGCAAGCCTTTAAAGGATAACAACATGTTTACATTGTCTCCATTGTTAATTTGAGCTACCTGTGGAGTTATGTACACTTCTGGAAAAAAAGACCTTTGTGTTACCACCGGACATAAACTTGGTTATATATTATCCCACAAACATGCAGGAAAAGATGTTTTCAAATCCTTTAATATGTTCCCGACTATTCTCCCTGATCTACCAGTAATTTTTCTAGTTAGATTCTGTACTGAAAAACATTCTCTATTCGACAAGTCAAACAGGTTTCCAACTTTAGTTATCCCAGCTAAAACAAAGTTAGAAATTTCGGTGTTGGATATAGTGCATTTTTTTAGAAAACCAAGGACTGTGCAGAAGTGGTTCATCAAAACCAAAATGTTCTTTCCGCTCCGACTTAAAGTAACCCCAAGCTTCAAGAACCGATCCATAAAACCTTATCTTAAACATGTCTTTTACCACATTTCCCGAAATCAGAAACATTTGTTTATCAAAATCCATCTTGTTTTTTCCACGTAGAATGGCAAGGCCAAAGCTAATCCATGGTAGAGAGTCCGACGAGTAAAGCAGTTTTTGGGCGGTCTGCAACCTCATGGATTTCACCTTAGAGGCTAAATGAATTAATCCCTGACCGCTATCAATTGTAGGGAGACACAGTACCCCAGGGGGGAAGCCAATGATGACCACCCCAAAAGAAGTCTACAAAGGCTTTTTGAAGTTGTGACAAAAGCTCTTTCTGAGGGTCCAACACGGTTAGACGATGCCACGCATTGAGGTGGCTAGATTATTCACCACCAGCACCCTGCCTCTGTAGAAAAGCTGGGCTTGAATCCACTTCCATCTCTGGAGCTTGCCTGTCACTTTTTCTACAAGTCCTTCCCAATTCTTGTTCATGTGCTGTTCAGTCCCAAAGAACAGCCCCAGTATCTTAACCCCCTCTTTATTCCAAGGGTGCTGATGTGGAAGCTGAGGTGGATTTTGGTGTGACCAATGGCCTAACAATAAAGTGTCAGTTTTTCCCCCAATTGATCCGTGAGGAAGAAGCACTCTAAAAGATGTTGAGGCATGAGGTAAGATGTTTAACATCATCTTCAGATCTAATGATCACTGGGATGTCATCTGTATACGCGGTGAGTTTCACCACTGCTGTGTTAGAAAGGTGAGATGTTGGAACTGTAAATCCTTGCAGCTTCTCTCTCAGAATCCTCAACATTGACTCAATGGAAATCGTGTACAAGAGACTAGACAAACTACACCCTTGTGTCACACCTCTACCTACAGAAGAAGGTCTGGTCAAAATTTCATTTATTTTCAGCATACTATAGACATCTTTATAAAGAAGCCTTATCCATGAAATAAACTGATTCCCAAAGCCAAATCTTTCAAGTATTTTGAACAGGTATTCATGGTCAAATTTATCAAAGGTTTTTTCTTGGTCCAAACACACAAGACCAAGATCTAATGTATGCAGTTCCGTTAAGTACACCATGTCCCGCACAAAAAAAGATTGTGAAATATAGATCGCTAGGGTACACAGTAGGACTGATCTTCATGGATGATGGACGCTATAGATTTTTTAAGATGATTTGTCAGAGTTTTAGACAATATTTTATAATCAGTTCCTAAAAGAGAGACCGGTCGCCAGTTCTTCAATAAACCAAGATCTCCTTTCTTGGGTAAAAGAGTCACTACAGCTCTTCTACAACTGATGGGTAGGATATTTGACTCAAAGCTTTCGAGAAACACCTCATACAAATCCTGACCAATGAGGGACCAGAAGGCTTTATAAATTTCAGAAGTCAAGCCATCCAATCCTGGTGATTTTCCCGAAGATTGCTGCTGGACAGCTTCCGTTAACTCCTGAAAGGACAAAGGTTTCTCCAGCTCTGCTTTATCTTCATGTCCAAGATGCGGCAGTCCATCTGAAAGCAGATTAATTGCTCCAAGGTCACAGGGTTGTGCAGTATATAATTCTTCATAAAAAGATAGAGTTTGCGAAAAAAAAAAAATTCTTTTCTGTTATTTCTTTCCCATTTAACAATTTAAGATGATTTATATTCTTTTTTCTCTGATGTTCTTTTCCAATGAAAAAAAGAAAGTTGTTGAAGAATCCATGCTGTTTAACTGAAGATATCTTCCCAGTATGGATGTACTACGACTTATCTCTTCATACAAATTTTTCAAAATCATGTTGTACTCGTCAAGCATTTTTGCAGTTTCCATCTCTTCACCATCACTAATGGAGCTGCTTAGCTTCAGAATCTGCTGTTCCAAAAACTTAACCTTTTCCTAGTTCAGTCAGGTGACTCCTTGTGTATTGTTGGCACAAGAGCCGGATCTGTACTTTTCCAAAATCCCACCACTGGCTTAAAGTATTATAGTGTGATTTTCTCTCTCTTCACTCTCCCCAAAACTGAGCGACTAATTGTACGAAAACTTTATCTTGCAATAATCTATTATTAAAAGCCAAATCTTATAATATGTGTTACTCTGCGTTATAGTCATAGTTACTGCAATATAGTGGTGATCCGAAAATGGTGTTGGCGAATTATCACTATTGGAAAATCTTCCTCTGTCGTTCATCTGAACATAAAATCTATCGAGTCGTGCACCGGAAACTGTATTAGAATTCATTTTCACCCATGTTTATTGTTTACTGCCAGGGAAAGCTTCTCTCCATACATCTACAAGACTATGAAACTGAACAACGGTTTTGAGAGTCTCAGACGAATTTGGATGAGGTTCAACATGATTCCGATCCATAGTGTAATCGAATGTACAATTAAAATCACCAGCTAAAATTATTATTCTATTCTGCGAAACTTTTGAAATAACGTCTTTTACTTTTTTTAAAAAAGAAGCTCTTTCTGCCCCATCATTCGGAGCATAAATATTAATAAGAGATTGCGGTAACTCAAAGCGTAAATTCTATAATTTGCATTCTGCCAGGTATAATTTCTTCAGCTCTACTGTCTTGAATTTGTAAATCCGATGAAATAAGAACTTCTACTCCGGCACTCACGTTTGAATCATGGCTCACTGAGCCATTGCACCTGATTGTCCATATATGTGTGTGTGTTTCTTGCAGAAAAACTACACTTGCTTTTTTCCAACTAAAAAAAATCGAACAAAGCGAATAATTTTTCAGCACCATGACATCCATTAATGTTCAAAGATCATAAGTTTAAGGATGCCATGATGCTGACTATTGAATAAATGACGAATGACATCGCAACACAGGTCTCATTATCTCCTCTCTTCATTACAACATATTCAAACCTTCTTCGCCTTACGGTTAATCATGACTTTTACCTTTGTTATTATTTTCCTGAAGTGATAAAGGTTCTGAATGCTAAGCTCTTCGTCAGTTGCTTTATTCATCGCCATTTTACACGACACCAAAAAGCGCTTTAAATCAGGGAAAAAAGTCTCAATTTGTGGTTTCCGAGCTCCTTTAGTCTCATCTAGAAAGTCATTAATTTGCTTTAATGTGTACAGTCTAGCGCTGAGAGACTCTGTTCCTTCAGCATCATCCATATCAGAAAAACTCTCTATGCTCTCTAGATCAACATCTGAGTCATTTTCAGAGTGAGCATATTCTGAACTCATGGTGGACATCTGAGTACAGATATCTACAGCTGCTTCACTTTCACCATCTCCTTTATTACTTTCTATTCCTGTCTGTTCTTTTTCTGATGGTTTATCATGTTCATTTACTATCTGAGTCAATGTTTAAACAGGAAGATATTGGTCGGCATCACAGAGTGAAGAACTCGCCACTGTAGGTCTCCAGATCGCTTTGGTAGGGGACTCTTATAGAGCAGCCTCCACATAGGGGACTGAGACGGAGGAGTGGATAGGTGTATTCTCCACTTTCTGTCAGTCCGTCCTTTGAGCTCTCTTGAAAGTTCGTTTTTTATGCAGAAGTTGTACAATTGGTCTTTTGCTATCATTGAAAAGCGGACGTTTCTAAGTCTTGTGTACGAGAGAAGTTGGCCTGTGCCATCGTCGTCTGGAGCTTCGCTGGGAGTTATGTACAACTCTGGAAAAGACGTTTGATCAGGATCTCCAGTCATATAGTTGTTTATGAACGTCAGTAGGGGTGTGGGGAACAAAGCCTTCAAAGTCCTTACCACATTCCCCACAATCCTCTCTGACCTGCCTCCAATCTCTTTGGAAAGTTGGTGTACTTGTATCCACTCTCGCTTATCCTGGTCAATAAGATCTCCCACCTTGGCTACTCCTGCTGAGATGAAAGCAGTAATCTCGATTCTAGACTCAGTTTGTTCAGGGAACCAGGTGTTGTAAAAGAGTGGTTCGTTCAGACCATAATGATCTTTCCGTTGCGTTCTAAGCTGAGACCAGGTTTTAAAAACTGTTCCATAATAGTGACTGACAGGCACGGCCTTTGTGACACTATTAGACATTAAGAACATCTGTCTGTCGAGTCCCATTCTTCCCGCAAACCTCAGTACTGCAAGCCCAAAACTAACCCATGGCACAGTACTTGGACAGTACAACAGCTTCTGAGCAGTTTGTAGTCTCAGGGCCTTCACCTTGGACTGAAGATGGATCAGACTCTGCTCGCCCTCACACACCGGTAAACTCAGTGCGCCGGATGGTATCCAATGGTGACCGCTCCAGACAAAGTCCACAAAGCACTTCTGACGTTGGTGTAGGAGTTCTTGAGGTGGATCTAATACTGTCAGACGGTGCCATAGCATCGAGGCAGCCAAGTTGTTTATCACTAGGACTCTGCCCCTGTAAGATAGCTGTGATTGAATCCATCTCCATCTATTTAGCTTTTCAGTAACCTTACTGGTCAATCCATCCCAGTTCTTCTGCATATATCGATCTGTGCCAAAGAAGATCCCAAGTATTCTCACTCCCTCCTTGCTCCATGAACAGTCCTGTGGGAGGTGAGGTATATTCTCCTCCTGCCATTGGCCTAGGAGCAAGGCATCAGATTTGTTCCAGTTTACGCGTGCAGATGATGCTCTCTGAAAGACATCGAGGCTAGAAACCATATGGCCGATGTCATCCTCAGATCTGATTACCACCGTCACATCATCAGCGTATGCTGCGAGTTTGATTCTGGTCACATCAGATAAGTCAGGGCTTAACACTGAAAATCTTTGCAGGTTTTCTCGCAGGCGTCTTAGCAGGGGCTCAATGGAGAGAGTGTACAGCAGACCGGACAGGCTACAGCCTTGTCGAACACCTCTGTGCACGGAAAACGTTCTTGTTAGTGTTCCATTTATTTTCAGCATGCTGTACGCAGTGTACAGCAGCTCAGTGTACAGCAGCCTAATCCATGAGATGAAGTCTCATGGACGTCCACCAATGCCAAAAGCTGTTAGGGTCTTAAAGAGATAGCCATGATCCACTCCTTCTCTTGTTCTAGTGACACTAGACCCATCTCTGCCTTATATAGCTCTGTGAAGTGTAACAGGTCTTGCACCAGAAAAAGGTTGTTAGAGATTGAGCGTCCTGGGATGCAGTATGACTGGTCTTCATGTACTATTGTGGCCAAAAATCTTTTAAGGTGGTTTGTTAGTGCCTTCGAAAAGATTTTATAGTCTGTCCCAAGGAGAGACACAGGACGCCAGTTCTTTAAGCTACCAAGGTCTCCTTTTTTGGGTAGCAGAGTAATTACAGCTCTCCTACAGCTGAGGGGTAAAACTTTTCATTCCATACATCTGAGTATGACAAAGTGCAGGTCTGGGCCAATCAAAGGCCAGAATGTTTTATAAAATTCAGAGGTCAATCCATCCAGCCCCGGTGACTTTCCGTTTGACAGCTGGTGAGCAGCTGTACTGAGCTCTTCAAGCGAGAGTGATTCCTCGAGTTCATTCCTCTCACACTCACTCAGCTGTGGTAGTCCACTCAGGAGTTCTTCAATTGCTTCGGGATCACATGGCTGGCTGTTGTACAGTTTCTCGTAAAAAGATAACGCTTGTAAAGTGATGTCATCTTTGTCGGTGGTTTCTTGCCCATTGGGCAGTTTCAAGTGGCTGATGGACTTCTTTTCTCTGTTTTTTTTTCTCCAGCGCGAAGAAGAAAGATGTAGATGAGTCCATTTTATTATATTGTATAAACTTAGTGCGCACCATGGCACCTTGATCTCTCTCTTCATACAAGTTTTTCAGAAGAATTTTGTTCTTCTCCAGCGTTACTTTTGTTCTTGTTTCTTCTTCTTCGCTTATTGAGCTGCTGAGTTTCAGTATTTCCTTTTCAAGAAAGTTGATCCTTTCCTTGATTTCTCTGGTGCTATTTTCCGTGTATTGTTGGCAGAAGATCTGAACCTGAACTTTGCCAATGTCTCACCACTGGTTTACTGATGTATACTGAACCTTTCTCTCTCTCTAAGACTTCCAGAAAAGTGTAAAGGCGTGAATAAAGTGATGATCCTGTAATAACCTGTTGTTAAAATGCCAGTGATGTTGACGGGAAGTGCTCAGTGTGGTAGTGACAGCGACAGAAATGTAATGATGATCAGAAACATGAGTGGGATGAATATAACAGTTATAAAATCTGCCTCTGTTGAATTTTTGAGTATAAAGTCTATCGAGTCTTGCTGCAAGAATCTTTCCGGGAGTTGATTTTAGCCAAGTGTACTGCCTGTCCATGGGTAGAGTTTCTCTCCACACATCTACTAAATTATGGTTTTGTACCACGCTTCTAAGTGCTTCTGCTAAGCGAGGATGAGGTTCGCCATGATTCCGATCTACACTCTGATTCAAAGTGCAGTTGAAATCTCCAGCTAAAACGATGATCCTTTCTTGAGGGATATCTGAGATGGCTTTATCCAAAAGATTAAAAAAACGGACGCGTTCTGTGCCAATGTTGGGAGCGTAAATGTTAATCAGGGAAAGCGAGAGTTCGTGTAGATCAAGATCTACTCTCTGCATCCTTCCAGGTACAATTTCTACTGCGTTTATTGCTTGTTCTCGAATATCTGCAGAGAACAATATAGCAACCCCAGCGCTCATGTTTGAGCCATGACTGTGAAAAGCCTGACCTTTCCACTCACTTAACCACTGAATTTGATTACTGTTGTCTGTATGTGTTTCTTGTAGAAATACTATGTTAGCCTTCTTTAGGAACAGAAAATTAAAAAGACTGAAACGCTTCTCAGCACTACGGCATCCATTAAAGTTGAGTGAGCCAATGTTTAGAGAGGCCATGTTTTTTTTTTATTTAAGTTAACATTGCCCCTTCTTTTTGAACTTGTGTTGTATCATCTTTTTCACTTTTAGCATAATTTTTTTCAGATGGTAGTGTTTTTGTTGGTCAAGTTCTTCAAGGGTGGCATTTTGCATTACTACGTGACATGACAAATAAAAACGTGAGAGATCGGGAAAGAAGGTTTCAATTTTGAGTTTCTTAACCCCTTTTGTCAGATCTAAAAAAAAGCATTTATCTGTAATGTGGTAAGCAGCTGAGAACTACTGAAAGTTTTGTGTAGTCTAGCTATCATTCCTGAGGAATCAACGTCCTCATCAGAGCTACTCTCTAGATCTTCAAGTTTGTTTTCTGAGCCATCACGCTGTGAGCTTTCTAAAGCCATCTCAGAACAAGTTTCCTGCATTTCCTCCTCTAGCTCTAGTGAAACGTTAGGATCAGCCTCTGGATGAACAGGCTGTGAGAGCTCCTCATTCCCCGTGAGGTCGGTCTGAGACAGGGACCGAGGCTGTAAGTGCACTTCACTCCAGGTGGGATTTGTCTGAGATAGGGACCGAGGTTGTGGGGGAGGAGGTTCTTGCTTTTTTACAGTTTTTTTCCATTTAATGCTAGGGTTACGTTGTGGAGCTGGGTCAGTGCTGTGGCCCGTTGGGGTTTCAGCAGTGTTGTCAGTGTTAGGTGTGACATCTGTCTCGGGTTGGTTAGTGGGAGTTTCTGCCTCGAGTTGTTCTGTAGGACTCGTCACCGGCACTGCGCGAGCTGTAGACATGCTCGGCTGCCCGGCACGCGCTGGGTCTGCCGGTGTCTCTACCTGTGTGCTCTCCTGTCTGCTCGGACATGTCTGTCTGACATGGCCGTGTTCGCCACACACGAAACATCTCATCTGTTCGGAGCTGATGAAGATGGTGCAATCTTTATTCTCCAGCGTTAGCTTAACAGAGAGAGAGAGAGCGGCTCGTGTTGTGTGTTTAGGATCATGTAGGTGAAATGGCGGAAAGACATGACGTGTTTAATGTCCGGGTTTTTTAAACCCAACGGAATCATTTTGATCGGTGCTGTTAACTTTCTGTAGTGCTCGAGCACACTTTTTAAAGTTTCATTTTTAATAAAAGGAGGCACATTAGACAGCACGATTTTCTTAGAGACACCGGAGAGTGGAAACACACGAACATACTCATTGTTTATTATTAGCCCCTGTTCAATTAGTGCATCAGCCATTTCAATTTCGGCAAGAAAAACCACCACTGCTTTGTTCATCCGAGAAGCTGATCTGATGTTTAAACCACCAACCTGATTACTGAAAGCGGTGAGAACTTCTTCAATTGGTATAGAATCATCCGGCGTACATTTACACCCATGTCTCAGGGTCAGACGAGAGAAATCTCCATTTAACTCCATTTTGGAGCGAGTTCTGCCGACAATAGTCGGCTCACACATTGTTAACTTCACTAAAGCTCTTACTTTAGAAGAAAAAAAGCTAAATAAGAAAACAGAAAAGAAAGTATTTGAAAAAGCACTACAAACACTCAGACGTGCTCTAGCCACCTGTACTCTCGCCCGCTACCCACAATCCTGAGAGAGAGAGAGAGAGAGAAAATTGAATTTCAAAGGCCTTTTATTTACAAGCTTTTAAAAACTACATCGACCTATTTCGGTCCCTCAAAGTCATTGCAAATGACCCTAAAAGAAAAAAAGTCAAATAAATTTTTATATATATATATATATATATATATATATATATATATATATATATATATATATATATATATATATATATATGTAATATAGATAGATAGATAGATAGATAGATAGATAGATAGATAGATAGATAGTTAAAATAATTCTCTTTCTAGTTGCCTTTAAAACCAACAGGGAGTAAAGAAAATAAAAAAGCAAACAAGTGTCAAACAGTACGTACATTTGATTCAATTTTGTTTCTCCTGCTGACATATATGGCCATCTTTGCCTGCCCTATGATAAAATTTATCAACTGACACTTAAACCTTTTTTTTTGAGAGTATTTACAACCAAAGATAAAAGTTTCGATTGTAAAACTCTCATTAAAATGGCCAAGCAGTCTCTGTAAAACAGTAAAAAGAGGCTTCAATCTCACACAGTGCATAAACATGTGAAACACAGATTCTCTCACAGCACAGAAAGGACATTCATAACTCACATCAGAGTTTAAAACACAGATAAAAGAATTAACAGCCACTGCACCGTGTAAAATCCTCCACTGTAAATCCCCACACTTTTTTGTTAATGGTGACTTGTATAAAGCGCTCCATTGTGGCTTTACATGTTCCTTTATTTGTAGAACAGACCGCCAAGGTGTGTCGACTCTTTTGTCCAAAAAATTTTTCTTTAGGGATAGTACGCACATTTTATACAGTTCTTTCCCAGATGGTACCTTGGGACCCACAAAACTTAGTTGTTCAGATTTAAAAAACACACCTGAGCACTCATGTACATTCGCCGAGACACAAAAATCTGGTAAGGGATCTTGGTCATTGGGACTGTTTAGCCCTCCGGAATATTCCTCCAGCATTTTCAAGACCTCTTCAGTCAACAGGGACCTCCATTCCACAAGGAACTGCGTGACTACACGGACTGACCTCATCTTTATGTGCCCGGCAACTGCCACCGCGTTCCCAAAACCCGGTCAGTAGGTCACCCAGAGTGACGACTCCAGCCCTGCAGAATCTCTCCGTAAGCGCAGGAAACGGCTTCCTCTGAGAGACATCAAGAATGGAACCCTTTATAATCGGCTCCTGCAGCAGACAGTAGAGAGAACTTGAGCATTGTACTCTCTGCACTGTTAAAAGTCCCCACACTTTAAAAACATTTTGGTAAAAAACAGGAAGTTTCCTGATGTCCATCTTTTTCGGGTCCATCCAGAAAAGAGGTTTATGCAAATCCAGCCCTTCAAGTGTCCGTAAGATGGCACATGCTACACCCTTCCAGTTTGCATTTACAGGTCCTTGTAGCAGCCTTTGCACAAAACGTAACCGAAAGGCTGCAGTCCTGCTCTGCAGGTGTACCAGTCCATGTCCCCCTTCATCCTTGGGGAGAAACAGAACACTCTGTGGAACCCAGTGTAGACTATCCCAGAAAAAATTAACTAAAATTGACTGGATTTTAGATAAAACATGTATTGGAGGATCGATGCACGCAAGCCTATGCCAGAGGGATGATGCTACCAGGTTGTTAATTATAAGTACCCGCCCCCTAAAGGACACTTTTTTAACTAAAAAATTCCACTTCTCCAACCGACCCTTTACCTTCTCGACAGTCCCTTCAAAGTTTTTCCTCATAAACCCTTCATCTCCTAAAAACACCCCCAAATACCTAAAACCACCTCTGCACCATAGTAAGCGGTCTGGGAGGTTTGGGACGCCGCCTAACCATCCCCCGATTAAAAACGCCACGCTTTTCTCCCAGTTTACCTTGGCAGAAGAAACAATTCTAAAATCGTCAGTGATCTTCCGTATCGTATCAACATCCCTCTGGCTGCCAACAAGTATCGCCACATCGTCAGCGTATGCTGATAGTTTAAAAACACCCTCACACTTTGGAATTGTTATACCTTGTAGTTCAGTTCTCAGTTTAGTTAAAAGAGGTTCAATCGCAAGGGAATATAACATGCCAGATAGTGGGCATCCTTGTCTTATTCCCCTATGAACTTTAAAAGGAGCACACAAGTCACCATTAACCTTCAGTATGCTTTCACTGTCACGGTACAGAACTCTTATTTTTTCGATAAAATCCGAATTAAAACCAAAAGCAGACAAAACGTTCCATAAGTAGGTATGCTCAACCCTGTCGAAAGCCTTTTTCTGGTCAATTAAAATCAAACCACATTCCAAATTGAAAATCCTTCCGACCTCTACAACATCCCTAATGAACGAAATGTTATCGTGAATAAATCGACCCGGCACACAGTAGGTCTGGTCGGGATGGATCACCTCTTCCATGACTTTACTAAGTCGGTTTGCCAATACCTTGGAGAGCAGTCGGTATTCTACACAGAGAACTGAGACAGGTCTCCATGATTTTATGTCGTGTAAATCTCCTTTCTTGGGCAACAGAGTCAAAACTGCTCTGCGACAACTGAGCGGCAGCCGCCCCGTGACTAAACTGTCACCCAGTACTTCCAGTAGGTCTGCACCCATTTCAGGCCAAAAGGACTTATAAAATTCAGCCGGTAGACCATCGATCCCTGGTGCCTTGCCACTCTCCATACCCTGGAGGGCTCGTAGCAGTTCCTCTAGGGTCAACTCCCCATGTTGTTCTAAAATCACTCCAAAAATACTTAAACACATCCTTAAAATGACCGTCTTGCAATAAACTGGTGTTAAAATGCCAATACGCACTCTTATGCTTGAGTTTACTTAAAAACACAGTAGACAGAACCATACAATGGTCCGTAAATCCTACCGGTATAATTGCACAACTTCTAAAAGCACTTAACTGGTGTTTAAAACCATAAAATTTATCCAATCTGGCCATAGAGAGCATATTATTATAGGAGTGCACCCAGGTATATTGTTTCTGCATGTGGTGGAAATTTCTCCAAATGTCCACAAGGTCACAGGAATTCATTAATTCGACTAGCCTTCTACGTGATGGCATATGGGGCTCTACATGATTCCTGTCCATATCCAGCTCTGTACAGTTAAAATCCCCCCCTAGAATCAAAAAATCATCAGAGTCACAATTTTTTAGGACATTATCTAGGTTTCGTAAAAATACCATTCTGTCAATGGCTGTGGTCGGGGCATAAACACAAACAAAAACGACCCACCTATTCTCATACTGAGCTCTAACCTTTAACAGTCGACCCTTTATGATTTCATCAACTTGATAAGAACAGGGGATAAAATTATTGGAAAATAAAATAGCTACTCCCCCACTGGTAGATGTCTTATGACTTAAAACGGATAACCCTTTAAATTCCCTGGCCCAGTCCGCAGCATTATTAGCGTCTGTGTGGGTTTCCTGAGCAAAGATTACATCAATTTTCTTTTGGTTCACCGTTTCAAACAACAAAAATCTTTTATTTATTTCCCTTGCTCCATTTAAATTCAACGAAGCAACTCGAAACTCACTCATAAAAATGATGAAAACTAATAGATTTACATACATGATGTCTAGGATTGACTGTCACTATCATTATTGTCCAGCATAACATTGACTTTTGTAAGGATTTTTTTTAGACGGTACCCCTCCTGATCAGTGAAACCCCCTTCTGACATAAACCCACGTGTTTTTCTAATGAACTGTTCCACATCTGGGAAAAACTCGTCTATCCTTACATTCCTAGCATGCTTAGTCTTTCTCAGAAACACCTTGATGTCGTCCAGGCTATATTCATGGCTCGAAAAGCCACTTAGATTTACACTACATGTTATACTGCAGTCGGAGGCTTCACTCTCACTCTCTACCTCCCCAGAATTCAGCTCCTCTACGCCATCTTTCCTCTTAGCCTGTGCATGAGGACGATTTCTCCATCTCTTTCTCTGGGGCACATTGAACACATTTTCTTCCGTCTCCATATGAGAGCTATCATCCGTAACTTCATCACCAAGGGACGGATCCACACTATCTAGTGACACCGTACTGTCCTGTGTATCCTTATCACATAACTCAGGCTCACCCTCAGCCTTCTCTTCTTCACCTGGTTGAACATTGATACCCTGGTGAGAGGGGCCAGCTTCAGGTGCCTCCACCTGAGAGGGTACTGCTGTTCCCTCTCCCAGTGTGTGGGCCCCATCCACCCCAACACCCTCTCCAACAGTAATTTTGTTACCAGCGGCTACGTTAGCATTATCACTATTTTCGGGATTTACCCGTTTTTCTGGACAGGCCCTCACCAGATGACCAGATAAACCACACCCAAAACACTTCATTGTAGTAGTAGTGGCATAAATTACATAATTAAAATCCTCCACCTTTACATTGAGTGTCAGCTCCAGCTCATTATTATCCTTCAGGACCATGTACACAAATCGTCTAAAAGACACGATATGTTTTACACGAGGGGATTTGCTTGTAATTGCAATCCTCTTGATCTGGGAGACCAGTTTACCATAGCGGGATAGAGCTTGGGACAGAACCTCGTCCTTAATAAAAGGAGGAACATTCAACAGGATTATTTTTTTTGACGGGGTTGACAAAGGAAGCACTAAGTGGAACACATCATCAATCACAACTCCACTGTCCACCATTTCGTTTGCCAACTCCACCGTTTTCAGAAACAGCACAACAGCACTATTCATCCGGGCCGCAGACAGAATGTTGTCGTATCCTACACTCTCCCCCACGGCCAGACACACCTCCTCAACGCTGGCGGTAGTGGCTACTTTAATAGCATGCCGCCGCGTGAGGGAATCATATTTCCCGGTACCTGGGACAGCCATGTTTCCCAAAACACCACGGAAACAGCCGCCCAGGCCAGCGAGAAGCGCACACAAACACACACACACACACACACACACAAACACACAAACACACACACACGCGCGCGCGCGCACACAACAAACAGTAGTAAATTGAACTCTCTCAGAAACCAAAGACCTAAAGGAAATTGTATTTCTTAAGAAAAAATAGATAGAAAAAAGAGATAGAAAAAATGAACAAGCGAACTTGGAGCAGCGGCCTCGGCCACGCTCCGCACACACTCACTCACTTCCGCTCCGACTCCGCCCACTCACTCAGTCCATGCGCACACGAGAGAGAGAGACGGTAGCGTGTCTGACTCCAGATCAGAAGGTTGCGTGTTCAAATCACGTCGGGGTCATTCAATGCACTGGGGTGAGATCTACCATTTGATCTTGAAAATCTCCCTTAATGTCCAGGGAAGGGAAACCAGCCAGGTTATGCCTTTAAAGGGCTCGTGCCTTGTCCTCTGAAAGAGCTCTTGCCCAGATGTCAGACACTAGTCGCAACAGTCACAGCCCACCACCTGTCTCCGAGTTCCAATGCGTCTTGATCGCCACGCCGATGAACAAGTATGCCTTGCACCATGATGCGCTATAGGCTTCGCGCTGGGACCTCGTGGCGCAACGGTAGTGCGTCTGACTCCAGATCAGGAGGTTCAAAGCACGTCGGGGTCATTCAATGTGCTCTTATTCACACAGACCCATGATTTTCTGCGCAGTCTAATAAGGATGCTGTTATATGGACTCCAATCTCTATGATGACCACCCATGTCTTTGTCAACTTCATGCTAAAAGGTAACAAAGCTTAGGTAGCAACACTCTCACCTAGTAACCATTAGTAACTTGACAACCTGCTGAATGTTTACCCTTAGTTTGCCCATTTTGCTTGCTGAACAAAACATGCTGGAAAGAGGCACCTTAGATGGTTTCACTGGACCTCTCAGAGGAGAGAGGTTACACAGGTTACACAGAGGTTCTCACAGACATAAATGGTGCTCAGCCCTTGGCTTGGAAAGGGCCCATCCCATCTGGTTCTCATGGCTTTCTACAAACTATTAACACAGCTCAGCACCACTATTCAAGGACACAAAACAACAGGGTTCAACCACGGCTCTGTCCTTCATACTTCTTTACCCACTGACTGCCTGCAGTCTGAGACATACGAAGAGACAAGGTTCTTGTGAAACCTGTAAAATGGTGACGTTAACCAAGAGAATGTTGAACTTTGGTCCTATCTATTATGTTGGCCAGTTTCTAAGTTGAGATCAACTTAACCCCAGTGCTTTCTGTTTAACGACCTTGTTCGTATTTTTGTTTACAACTAGCACACTTTTGACCAGCATGTCGCTTGGAAATCGTTACCAGCATAACTCTTATTCGTAAGGCTCACTCTGGAGGCTTGTCTTGGTTCAAGGAATGCCTTCGTGTCACGGTATGAGAACAAGTAGAATAGCATCAGCATTTTTAATTAAACTTGGCTTTTCTGCACAAGGAGACCAAAATTTCTAACAAACACGTTAATTCCACACCACAAACTGACGTGTAATCTTGGCTCTGTATGCCTCGCAAAAAGCAGGTTTACGCCACCTTTGCCACTGATTGCCCATCGTCTGACACGTATAATGACGCAAAGGCCTCGTACAAATGGTAAATGTGTGAAGTTACCCAGAAGAAGGCTGAACCATGGTTCTATCGCATAGGCAGTTGAGTCCCTGAGTTGCGCTTCAGGTATAAGTTGTCCACGCTTCACTCTCACGCACTGGGGTGAGATCTACCATTTGATCTTGAAAATCTCCCTTAATGTCCAGGGAAGGGAAACCAGCCAGGTTATGCCTTTAAAGGGCTCGTGCCTTGTCCTCTGAAAGAGCTCTTGCCCAGATGTCAGACACTAGTCGCAACAGTCACAGCCCACCACCTGTCTCCGAGTTCCAATGCGTCTTGATCGCCATGCCGATGAACAAGTATGCCTTGCACCATGATGCGCTATAGGCTTCGCGCTGGGACCTCGTGGCGCAACGGTAGTGCGTCTGACTCCAGATCAGGAGGTTCAAAGCACGTCGGGGTCATTCAATGTGCTCTTTTTCACACAGACCCATGATTTTCTGCGCAGTCTAATAAGGATGCTGTTATATGGACTCCAATCTCTATGATGACCACCCATGTCTTTGTCAACTTCATGCTAAAAGGTAACAAAGCTTAGGTAGCAACACTCTCACCTAGTAACCATTAGTAACTTGACAACCTGCTGAATGTTTACCCTTAGTTTGCCCATTTTGCTTGCTGAACAAAACATGCTGGAAAGAGGCACCTTAGATGGTTTCACTGGACCTCTCAGAGGAGAGAGGTTACACAGGTTACACAGAGGTTCTCACAGACATAAATGGTGCTCAGCCCTTGGCTTGGAAAGGGCCCATCCCATCTGGTTCTCATGGCTTTCTACAAACTATTAACGCAGCTCAGCACCACTATTCAAGGACACAAAACAACAGGGTTCAACCACGGCTCTGTCCTTCATACTTCTTTACCCACTGACTGCCTGCAGTCTGAGACATACGAAGAGACAAGGTTCTTGTGAAACCTGTAAAATGGTGACGTTAACCAAGAGAATGTTGAACTTTGGTCCTATCTATTATGTTGGCCAGTTTCTAAGTTGAGATCAACTTAACCCCAGTGCTTTCTGTTTAACGACCTTGTTCGTATTTTTGTTTACAACTAGCACACTTTTGACCAGCATGTCGCTTGGAAATCGTTACCAGCATAACTCTTATTCGTAAGGCTCACTCTGGAGGCTTGTCTTGGTTCAAGGAATGCCTTCGTGTCACGGTATGAGAACAAGTAGAATAGCATCAGCATTTTTAATTAAACTTGGCTTTTCTGCACAAGGAGACCAAAATTTCTAACAAACACGTTAATTCCACACCACAAACTGACGTGTAATCTTGGCTCTGTATGCCTCGCAAAAAGCAGGTTTACGCCACCTTTGCCACTGATTGCCCATCGTCTGACACGTATAATGACGCAAAGGCCTCGTACAAATGGTAAATGTGTGAAGTTACCCAGAAGAAGGCTGAACCATGGTTCTATCGCATAGGCAGTTGAGTCCCTGAGTTGCGCTTCAGGTATAAGTTGTCCACGCTTCACTCTCACGCACTGGGGTGAGATCTACCATTTGATCTTGAAAATCTCCCTTAATGTCCAGGGAAGGGAAACCAGCCAGGTTATGCCTTTAAAGGGCTCGTGCCTTGTCCTCTGAAAGAGCTCTTGCCCAGATGTCAGACACTAGTCGCAACAGTCACAGCCCACCACCTGTCTCCGAGTTCCAATGCGTCTTGATCGCCACGCCGATGAACAAGTATGCCTTGCACCATGATGCGCTATAGGCTTCGCGCTGGGACCTCGTGGCGCAACGGTAGTGCGTCTGACTCCAGATCAGGAGGTTCAAAGCACGTCGGGGTCATTCAATGTGCTCTTTTTCACACAGACCCATGATTTTCTGCGCAGTCTAATAAGGATGCTGTTATATGGACTCCAATCTCTATGATGACCACCCATGTCTTTGTCAACTTCATGCTAAAAGGTAACAAAGCTTAGGTAGCAACACTCTCACCTAGTAACCATTAGTAACTTGACAACCTGCTGAATGTTTACCCTTAGTTTGCCCATTTTGCTTGCTGAACAAAACATGCTGGAAAGAGGCACCTTAGATGGTTTCACTGGACCTCTCAGAGGAGAGAGGTTACACAGGTTACACAGAGGTTCTCACAGACATAAATGGTGCTCAGCCCTTGGCTTGGAAAGGGCCCATCCCATCTGGTTCTCATGGCTTTCTACAAACTATTAACACAGCTCAGCACCACTATTCAAGGACACAAAACAACAGGGTTCAACCACAGCTCTGTCCTTCATACTTCTTTACCCACTGACTGCCTGCAGTCTGAGACATACGAAGAGACAAGGTTCTTGTGAAACCTGTAAAATGGTGACGTTAACCAAGAGAATGTTGAACTTTGGTCCTATCTATTATGTTGGCCAGTTTCTAAGTTGAGATCAACTTAACCCCAGTGCTTTCTGTTTAACGACCTTGTTCGTATTTTTGTTTACAACTAGCACACTTTTGACCAGCATGTCGCTTGGAAATCGTTACCAGCATAACTCTTATTCGTAAGGCTCACTCTGGAGGCTTGTCTTGGTTCAAGGAATGCCTTCGTGTCACGGTATGAGAACAAGTAGAATAGCATCAGCATTTTTAATTAAACTTGGCTTTTCTGCACAAGGAGACCAAAATTTCTAACAAACACGTTAATTCCACACCACAAACTGACGTGTAATCTTGGCTCTGTATGCCTCGCAAAAAGCAGGTTTACGCCACCTTTGCCACTGATTGCCCATCGTCTGACACGTATAATGACGCAAAGGCCTCGTACAAATGGTAAATGTGTGAAGTTACCCAGAAGAAGGCTGAACCATGGTTCTATCGCATAGGCAGTTGAGTCCCTGAGTTGCGCTTCAGGTATAAGTTGTCCACGCTTCACTCTCACGCACTGGGGTGAGATCTACCATTTGATCTTGAAAATCTCCCTTAATGTCCAGGGAAGGGAAACCAGCCAGGTTATGCCTTTAAAGGGCTCGTGCCTTGTCCTCTGAAAGAGCTCTTGCCCAGATGTCAGACACTAGTCGCAACAGTCACAGCCCACCACCTGTCTCCGAGTTCCAATGCGTCTTGATCGCCACGCCGATGAACAAGTATGCCTTGCACCATGATGCGCTATAGGCTTCGCGCTGGGACCTCGTGGCGCAACGGTAGTGCGTCTGACTCCAGATCAGGAGGTTCAAAGCACGTCGGGGTCATTCAATGTGCTCTTTTTCACACAGACCCATGATTTTCTGCGCAGTCTAATAAGGATGCTGTTATATGGACTCCAATCTCTATGATGACCACCCATGTCTTTGTCAACTTCATGCTAAAAGGTAACAAAGCTTAGGTAGCAACACTCTCACCTAGTAACCATTAGTAACTTGACAACCTGCTGAATGTTTACCCTTAGTTTGCCCATTTTGCTTGCTGAACAAAACATGCTGGAAAGAGGCACCTTAGATGGTTTCACTGGACCTCTCAGAGGAGAGAGGTTACACAGGTTACACAGAGGTTCTCACAGACATAAATGGTGCTCAGCCCTTGGCTTGGAAAGGGCCCATCCCATCTGGTTCTCATGGCTTTCTACAAACTATTAACACAGCTCAGCACCACTATTCAAGGACACAAAACAACAGGGTTCAACCACAGCTCTGTCCTTCATACTTCTTTACCCACTGACTGCCTGCAGTCTGAGACATACGAAGAGACAAGGTTCTTGTGAAACCTGTAAAATGGTGACGTTAACCAAGAGAATGTTGAACTTTGGTCCTATCTATTATGTTGGCCAGTTTCTAAGTTGAGATCAACTTAACCCCAGTGCTTTCTGTTTAACGACCTTGTTCGTATTTTTGTTTACAACTAGCACACTTTTGACCAGCATGTCGCTTGGAAATCGTTACCAGCATAACTCTTATTCGTAAGGCTCACTCTGGAGGCTTGTCTTGGTTCAAGGAATGCCTTCGTGTCACGGTATGAGAACAAGTAGAATAGCATCAGCATTTTTAATTAAACTTGGCTTTTCTGCACAAGGAGACCAAAATTTCTAACAAACACGTTAATTCCACACCACAAACTGACGTGTAATCTTGGCTCTGTATGCCTCGCAAAAAGCAGGTTTACGCCACCTTTGCCACTGATTGCCCATCGTCTGACACGTATAATGACGCAAAGGCCTCGTACAAATGGTAAATGTGTGAAGTTACCCAGAAGAAGGCTGAACCATGGTTCTATCGCATAGGCAGTTGAGTCCCTGAGTTGCGCTTCAGGTATAAGTTGTCCACGCTTCACTCTCACGCACTGGGGTGAGATCTACCATTTGATCTTGAAAATCTCCCTTAATGTCCAGGGAAGGGAAACCAGCCAGGTTATGCCTTTAAAGGGCTCGTGCCTTGTCCTCTGAAAGAGCTCTTGCCCAGATGTCAGACACTAGTCGCAACAGTCACAGCCCACCACCTGTCTCCGAGTTCCAATGCGTCTTGATCGCCACGCCGATGAACAAGTATGCCTTGCACCATGATGCGCTATAGGCTTCGAGCTGGGACCTCGTGGCACAACGGTAGTGCGTCTGACTCCAGAGCAGAAGGTTCAAATCATGTCGGGGTCATTCAATGTGCTCTTTTTCACACAGACCCATGATTTTCTGCGCAGTCTAATAAGGATGCTGTTATATGGACTCCAATCTCTATGATGACCACCCATGTCTTTGTCAACTTCATGCTAAAAGGTAACAAAGCTTAGGTAGCGACACTCTCACCTAGTAACCATTAGTAACTTGACAACCTGCTGAATGTTTACCCTTAGTTTGCCCATTTTGCTTGCTGAACAAAGCATGCTGGAAAGAGGCACCTTAGATGGTTTCACTGGACCTCTCAGAGGATCTGGAGGGTACTACAACACCCAAACAGGGACTTGAACCTTGGACCCTCAGATTAAAAGTCTGATGCTCTACCGACTGAGCTACCTGGGCTCGAGGAGAGAGAGAGCCCACTTTACCCTCGAGCTTGTAGGTCAGGCCTGTGGACGCTCTAGTTCAACGGTTCTCACAGACATAAATGGTGCTCAGCCCTTGGCTTGGAAAGGGCCCATCCCATCTGGTTCTCATGGCTTTCTACAAACTATTAACACAGCTCAGCACCACTATTCAAGGATACAAACCAACAGGGTTCAACCACGGCTCTGTCCTTCATACTTCTTTACCCACTGACTGCCTGCAGTCTGAGACATACAAAGAGACAAGGTTCTTGTGAAACCTGTAAAATGGTGACGTTAACCAAGAGAATGTTGAACTTTGGTCCTATCTATTATGTTGGCCAGTTTCTAAGTTGAGATCAACTTAACCCCAGTGCTTTCTGTTTAACGACCTTGTTCGTATTTTTGTTTACAACTAGCACACTTTTGACCAGCATGTCGCTTGGAAATCGTTACCAGCATAACTCTTATTCGTAAGGCTCACTCTGGAGGCTTGTCTTGGTTCAAGGAATGCCTTCGTGTCACGGTATGAGAACAAGTAGAATAGCATCAGCATTTTTAATTAAACTTGGCTTTTCTGCACAAGGAGACCAAAATTTCTAACAAACACGTTAATTCCACACCACAAACTGACGTGTAATCTTGGCTCTGTATGCCTCGCAAAAAGCAGGTTTACGCCACCTTTGCCACTGATTGCCCATCGTCTGACACGTATAATGACACAAAGGCCTCGCACAAATGGTAAATGTGTGAAGTTACCCAGAAGAAGGCTGAACCATGGTTCTATCGCATAGGCAGTTGAGTCCCTGAGTTGCGCTTCAGGTATAAGTTGTCCACGCTTCACTCTCACACACTGGGGTGAGATCTACCATTTGATCTTGAAAATCTCCCTTAATGTCCAGGGAAGGGAAACCAGCCAGGTTATGCCTTTAAAGGGCTCGTGCCTTGTCCTCTGAAAGAGCTCTTGCCCAGATGTCAGACACTAGTCGCAACAGTCACAGCCCACCACCTGTCTCCGAGTTCCAATGCGTCTTGATCGCCACGCCGATGAACAAGTATGCCTTGCACCATGGTGCGCTATAGTTTTTGCGCTTGGACCTCGTGGCGCAATGGTAGCGCGTCTGACTCCAGATCAGAAGGTTGTGTGTTCAAATCACGTCGGGGTCATTCAATGTGCTCTTTTTCACACAGACCCATGATTTACTGCGCAGTCTAATAAGGATGCTGTTATATGGACTCCAATCTCTATGATGACCACCCATGTCTTTGTCAACTTCATGCTAAAAGGTAACAAAGCTTAGGTAGCAACACTCTCACCTAGTAACCATTAGTAACTTGACAACCTGCTGAATGTTTACCCTTAGTTTGCCCATTTTGCTTGTTGAACAAAACATGCTTGAAAGAGGCACCTTAGATGGTTTCACTGGTCCTCTCAGAAGATTTGGAGGGTACTACAACACCCAAACAGGGACTTCAACCCTGGACCCTCAGATTAAAAGTCTGATGCTATATATATATATATATATATATATATATATATATATATATATATATATATATATATATGTATTTATATATATTTCATTAGAAAAAGTGCAGTACATTTTCATGGTACGGTCAGTACTGTTTATTTTTGTAATAAAGTGAACTTAATTTTTCCACTGAGTGTTATATTTTCATTCAGTACTAATCGGTTATTAGTAGGTGCTACCCGACTTGGTTATCGGCATCTGTAAGATCCACTGTCGATCAGCCTTTAAAATAGATTAATGTGTATGACATGATCTTCTTTAATTAATAAAGAAATGCACTTGTTGACAACTTGCTGTGGTATAAGGGGAATAAAACACTTCAGAATGTGCAGTTCTACCTTAGGGTGGTAACGGTCACTCCACTTCATTGGATCGTTGACTGTTTTCCTATAACCGTATGTTTATTCCTTACATAAATTAAACACAAAGGATGTAGGGGTTCTACATGCATGTAGTATTTGTACAATCAATAACCTATTAGAGTAATACATTGTGGTATATAAACTGAACTTTGTGTTTGATGTGTCTGCAGTGCCCAAAGCCCGTGGTGGTGGCAGTGCATGGCGTTTGTGTGGAAGCAGGTCTGTTGGGAGTGTTAAGTACCATCATCTCATACACTCACCACAACTCTGGGAAGTTCCATCCATATTGTTTGCTGTCACTTTTCCTGCAAAGCTTTAACCATCAGAGAGTTATCTTTTACTGGGGCTTTTAGCTGCAGGAGACTGAATTACTAAGTTTTTTTTTTTGTGGATCTGATTCCTTCTTTCGCAGGAGTGGATCTAATCACAGCCTGTGATATTCGTCTGTGCACACAGGAGGCCTGGTTTCAGGTGAAGGTATGAGGAACATTAACTTGCCATACATTGCTTGCTTACATGTTTACACCAAGATCTGTAAACAAGCTATTTTTGTCCATATGATCATATATAGAGATAGTAAGTGATGAGAAGATAAGAATGGGCTGATTGTTCCGACTCGTACAAGCCCCTATGAAAGAGTTGACCACAAGGGGGCACACTCTGAACAATTATTTACATTTGCAGTTTGTTGAAGATTAAATAAACCACAGTGAGCATCAGATGTCTGGTTTTAATACAAAGTTTTATGATGAACTATTTTATGATATTACCATCTTGTCATTTATCAAAGAAGAGCTACAAAACCTGAAATTTGTTCATTTTTAGACAGAAAAATTCTGCAGTGTAGCTCTTCTAGTGGGCTTTCCCACTGGATGTTTAGTCCAAAACAGAGCAGTTTGCATGGAAAGTTGGTAATGTGACCGTCGTAATGTGGACTGGGAAGTGCACTGCGGTACCGAACCCGAGACTACCTGTAGAAGGTGGTCCGAGTTCAGTTACAATGGAACTGTGAATGTGAATTGTCCCATGAATGTGAACGTAACTTGTATCCGGGTCTGCACTTTTTCAGGAAGTAGAGTAACCTGTGCTGAAGGCCTGTTGTGGTGATGACGTGTCATGACATGTTTTGGCCCAAATCTGCAGTGACTTTGAAAAAGTGGAAGCTCCTCTGAATATTGTGGAGTTTCTTGATTTTGTGTTAATTTCTATGATCACAAAAAGGTGAAATTCTAGACTGACACATGGAAGATATGGAATGATAACAGAAGAATGTGACGTTGGGTTGTACCGTGTATTTTTTTCATGTAGCTTAATTGTTTAGTATAAATGAAGGCAAGTGTGTGTTCTGTTCATCTCTGCAGTCGTGTGTTCCCTGATAGTCAATGATTGCTGGAGCTCTGGAAATAGCAGGTGAGATTGCAGGCCGGAGTCGCGTCGCTGTCTAGGGAACCAAAGTCAACCTCCCCTACTCCTGAGACCACAGTGTGACTGAGAGCCTAGACTACATGGTAAGAACCTGCTTAAGACATGAATAGCATTTTTAGCCTCAAGGTAGACCCATGCGCACACAGTATGGCCACAAACACAAAGTAGAAGGGTCGAAATCTGAGATTTCTCCTCTGCGTCTCCAGGCTACTTGGAACATGAACATGTTGCAGACACAGGATCTTATGAAGTCAGCGCAGGCAGCCCTGGAAAAGAAGAGTCCGAAAGACGTGCCCTTCTCCAAGCTTTAAAGGAGAAGATCCAGGGCTGTTGAAGCTGCGGTGGAACTGAGACTTCATCATCCCCATATCTTTAGTTTTTCTTGCTAAGTCTCAGTTTCTTTTTAGTCTTTTTATTTTTAGACTGGTCAAAAGACTGATTAGTGGAAGTGAAATGATAGATGAACTTTTAATTACTTGCTTTATTATTTGCAGGGGCCTTGTACAGTAAGACAGGGTAACTAATACTCAAAAGCTTGTTTTGTGTGTTAACATGTACAGTAGATGGACATATTTTTTCTGGTCCTGTGTGACTGCAGAATGTAGTGCAGTTAACACAGTAAATTTCCTTGGATGCTCACTTTTAACTCGAGGAGGTCACAGTTTGCCCAGACATCTTTTATTTAAATCCGTCAATCTGTCACCCACACGTCATTCTGGGGGACGAAGAGGAGGAAGCTGGACAGATACATTTATTTATTATTGCTGTTTCCTCAATCCAGTGCAGAAAGAAGAAAAACTACACAACTGATTTAAAATAAAAATATAGAAAACAATCTAATGTAAGGTTCTGATCCGGTTTGCTTTCAGCAGGAAGGCTGTCCTCTTTCCTGTTGCTCTTTCCCTTCTATTAGTCCATTTGTCCAGTCTGAATCGGTTTGATTGTTTGATTCGTTTCGAGACGATTCAGAGTCAAATAATTTTCTAGTGAGAGTCGCACACTTCCAAACGAACTAGACTGAGATGAGTATTTGATTCTCACTAGAAAGTGATTAGACTCTGAATAAACTCGAAATGAATCAGTCAAACTGATTCAGACTTGATAAAAGGACTATGAGATGTGATTAAGATATATATTCCAATGTTTTGCTTTACAATTCCACTGTGTGTGTGTGCGCGCCTGTGTGTGTTTTTCAGGGGAATGAGAAAATCTGACACAACAGTACATACTGACCATTGGTACTGTGTACACATCAACATACACACACGTCTCCATGCTGGACATCTCAGGAGGTTTCACACACAGTGCTAGGAATATCCCGGGACAGAGAAACGCACCTCCTAAGTGAGTGAGTTTAGCGTCAACCGGTGAAATTTGCTGTTGCGTGAACGCTTCGCCTCTGTGAGCTTCACTCTCTGTCAGGTTCCCTGTAATTAGACATAAAATGTACATAATTATTTTGCATACATTTAGGATTTAATGTTTTTTTTTTTTTTTTTAACTCTTCGAGGAACAGAAATGATCTTTCGAGGCAGCTTCTTCATCACTACCTGCTCCGTTTGACTCAAAAATGTAACGACCGGTTTCAAAAAGTCACGATGTCTTCAGTTCATGAGATTTTACTGTTGAATTTAAACAGGAAATGTGAAATATTTTTGTTCCTTTATGTTTCCTCTACTGTCTTTTTGCTGTGATATTGAACACAGTTGTATTTTTTTTAAAAGAATACATAAATGATCATTCTATTTCTCTCACTTTCCTTGTCCTAATTGTCCTGTAGTTGTGTTGTGCTTCCCTTTATAAATGCATCATTGATGGCTTTAAGTAAGGTGAAAGAATAGGATGCAGTTTCCGTAATGCAAATATTAAGAAATCATGAAGAACTAATGATACACGGATTTATAACAGACACGTATATGATGGAATGGAACTCCCATAATGCACCGGGGCAAACAAAACGAAAACATTAAAAAAAACCATGTCATTTCTAATTAGTTATTGCAGTAAATGATGTTATATTCATTACAGGTCTTTTGCCTGTACAACTGTTCAGAAGAGTTTGATTGAAAAGTGTTTCGATAATCCTTACCATAAATAGTATAACTACTTTTTTATTGTTTTATTTATTATACAAACCTCCCCCTCAATGATGCAAGCCCAGCCCTAGAGATAATTCCAAGACAGCTTCCATATTGAGTGAATGGTAGAAAATTTGTCTACATCTAGAAGTGATTGTGAAACTATAGTAGTAATCTGGCTCAGTGTTATGTTACGGTACCTTGTCAGGAAGCAAGCACAGGTGGTGCTGAAACAAGAAGGCGAGGAGAAGAAGGTCAGGTTTTCGGGCGAACAGTCAACACTGGGCAAGGCAGGTAATCATGGTCGAGAAACGAGTACAAAGGCTTGGTGAGCGCCAGAGATGAGAATTCTGAGCGTTTACTTCACGAGCTAGTACTGCGCGAACTTCCTCTTAAATGCTGTGTTAGTGAGTGAGTGCAGGTGTCCGCAATCAGAATTCCGGAAAATGTGTGCGTGTCTGGGAAGTGTAGTCCTCGTCGGCCATGTTTGTAGTTCGCGCTGCACTCTGGGAACTGTAGTCGCGAGTTCGCCGTGAAGTGACACTCAGGGAATGGTGGCTTGAGCCCATCTCCTTTCTCCACCAGATGTTTTCATTTATTTCTTTATTTGTTGGTTGACTGTTTTGTTTTTGCTATGCAGTACAAAAAGACCAAAGTGGTACTTAAAAAAAAGAAAAAGAAAGAAAAAGTCAATTACATTTATAACAACAACTACAACAACAAAAAGTCAAATGGAGATGTACATTGTGAAGTTTTCAGTTTCTTGTAAGTTTCTTTTTCTTGTTCCGTTAGTTTTCTTTCTGCACAGTTAGAGGGTATTTTTGTTTATTATTTTGGCCTGGTCGACTTCTGAAGTGATAACCACTATAGATATATAAAAGGTGAATAAAACAAAGCAAACACACTCTTGGTCTCGCCAACCCTTTTCTTTTTTTATTGTATGTTGCGGCCTGACCTAGACCGTAACAGAATTGGGGGCTCATCCTGTGCTTTCCCTCCTGTCATCCCGTTTCTCTTTCGGCGTTTTTTTGTGTGTGTGTGTGTGTGTGTGTGTGTGTGTGTGTGTGTGTGTGTGTGTGTGTGCAGGTTATAAGATATGGCTACAAAATTTAACCTGTATCAGTTTACCTTTTGTCCACGTTAGAGCAGTTTGAGCGATGCTGTAAGGATGGTCTGTTGCTCCTTGCGGACTTTTACAGCGTATCGGTTGCACGGAGCGCCACTAAGCGAGACATCAAAAAGCTGCTGTATGAGGAGCTTGTAAAACAGCGAGTCATGCTTGAGCCTACCGAGGCGGGTGTTGCATCACCAGTCAGTGGTTCCGAGGATTTGGCTGCAGCGGAGGCTGGGGCCAAGCCCGAGGAACCGACGCGCATAGATCCCGCGGTAGTAGACTCTCCATTAGAGGAGCCCATGCTCGCACTGCAACTGAAGAAACTTGACCTTGTCGTCTGCAGTATCAAGCTCAGCTACAGTTCCACACACTGGAGCTGGAAACCAAGAAGGAGATAAAGCTGAAGGCGCTGGAGTTAGAGTTGGCGCTGTGAAATAGGCCAGCTCCCGGTTCACCTGCGTCTCCTGCACCTGCGCTTCCTCTACCTGTTCATCAGTCATCGCCTGTGCTAGAGCTTGCGCCTCGTGGCACCTCGTCTGAGAGTCCTGCTGGTTTTGATGTTAGTAAACACATTGCTTTAGTTCCTGTGTTTAGGGGAAGTGAGGTGGACACCTATTTCCCTGTGTTTGAGCGCACTGCTGCCACTCTGCAGTGGCCTAGAAATATTTGGTCTTTATTGCTACAGTGCAAGTTTGAGGGAAAAGCTCAAGAAGTATGTTCTGCTCTAACGTTGGAACAAAGCTTGGAGTATGAGACAGTTGAATCAGATGTGTTACGGGCATATGAACTTGTCCCTGAAGCTTACCAGCAGAAATTTCGAAAGCATGCCAAAACTGCCAGCCAAACATATGTTGAGTTCGCGCGTGAAAAGTCTGCGTTCTTTGATAAGCGGTGCGCCGCAGATAAGGTCGTTACTTTAGATCAGTTAAAAGAATTGATCCTGCTGGAAGAATTTAAGACCTGTATTTCTGACAAACTTGTGGTTTATTTGAATGAGCAAAAAGTCTCTTCACTCGCTGATGCTGCCATTTTGGCTGATGAGTTTGTGCCCACGCACAAAACTGTATTCTCCCCTCCGCGTGGTGATGTATCTGATCGCAGCTACAGCTCCAACGCTCCTGTGAGCGCATCTAGAAGTGCTAGTGAGTCCCGTCAATGTTTTTACTGTCGCGAATCTGGTCACCTCATTGCTGCTGATCCCGTTTTAATATGCAAAAATCGACGGAAAGCACAAACAGTGTGGTTTTAGTGCAGGTACAACGACAACACTGACAGTTTGCATTCACTTTCCTCAGTTGATGCTGCATTTGAACATTTGAACCCCATCAAGCTGACAAATGCATTTGGTACATCACCAAAATTGTGTAGAACGACAACCTTTTCGATTACAAAAGCTACATCACTGCAGTCACATGGAATAGGGTCCATCGCGTCATCCACAACTGTAATGATTCCAACAGTCATGCACTTGATTGACTCTTCTTCAGAATCTGTGCGCTGTATTAAAAACAACAACAAACTTTAAAATGTGCTTTCACACATACATCCTCACAAGCTCAACGACTTAAGAACAGCATGAGTGAACCGATCTTAACTTTACTAGTTATCACACAATGCATTAATATTAGAAGGTGGTAAAAAATACAGTACAACGTCCTGAAATTTATCATCTGTCATGAAAATAAAACAAGGTAAAATCCATCAAAATATCTGGAAATATCAATACATGGACTTCTGTTATCAGAATATCTTCCAACATCCCTTCTTACTTTCCTCACAGACACTTACCTCACAGATCTGTAAGAACTGAGATGGATTCTCCCACATGGACAGCGGCAGCCCCAACTGTACTGCAACCCTCTTCCGTTTATTTGATGCCTCAAAAGTACAAATGTTTTATATTCAAATTATGCAGGACAAGCGAAATAGCAAGAAAGGAAATGACCACAGTATTTACAAAACAAGTACACTTGAAATAAACCTACTCACATTTTAATCCAGGCTCTCCAGTATGGCACTCCTTTCTGCGATGTCTGCATGGCGCCTTGAGCGGTACAAATACAGCAGCTTTGAGACGTGTGTTTGTCAAGACCCTCATAAAAGAACTTGCTCAGGTCCATCGACACAAGTCTGGTGAATTCTGCGCTGACATTCAGTCATTACAGAACATCAAACAAACATAACACAGAAACATGTTAAACAACACTGCAAAAAAAGGCATTTGAATTTTCACAGTGCGGGTCAAAGGTCATGAGGTTCCATTCCAAAGTACTACAGCACTGCTGCCAAGTCCATAAAGTTACATTTTACTTTAGGTAAAAGAACAAAAAATGCAAGTTTAATATTTGTTTCATATTGGGTATGACAAAAAAGACAAAGTTACTTCTGTGCCTGAAATAATTCTATGAAGAAAAGAAAAAAGAGTCATTCAAAAATGTAATAAACAGTGTACACAAGCAAGATCAGGACAAAGTAATAGATTCTCACCAAATCTGTTGATATATTTCATGGCCAGCCGTTCATATACATATTGATATTGTAAGCAAAGCTAATGAGGGAGTGCAGCAATGTGGCTCGTTTTACAACAACTACGCCACCCCGAGGAAACGGGGAAAATAACCCAAATATAGACACACAAATACGTTCCACTTAGAACAGGCAAGAGGCATGGGTTTCCATACAAAAATACATTTTATTTTGAAGTTAAAAAAAACTGGCCAAGAATTAAGCAGCCTCAGAGTGGCAACATGGCTCCGTGGGGGGGGGGGGGGGGGGGGGGCTATACCAAAACGACTGCACTCACTCAGCCTGCCTTAACGCATGCGAGATCAAGGGCCTGGCTGTGGATCAGGTGGTAGAGCGGGTTGTCCACTAATCATAGGGTTGGGTTGATTCCCGGCCCACATGACTCCACATGCCGAAGTGTCCTTGGGCAAGACTCTGAACTCCAAGTTGCTCCTGATGGCAAGTTAGCGCCTTGCATGACAGCTCTGCTACCATTGGTGTGTGAGTGTGTGTGTGTGTGAATGGGTGAATGAGACACAGTGTAAAGCGCTTTGTATAAAAGGGCTATATAAGTGCAGACCATTTAATACTCACGACGGCACATACAAAAATCATATGATAGCTTCTTTATTATGATAAACGATTCTTTAATAGTTGTGACAGCAGCAGCTGGCGCTCCGACCGGGGCTACATTAAACTGCCATGCTACACAGATGAGAGCCCTGACGGCACACCGCATCAGAAAATTACAAGTTTATATATATATATATATATATATATATATATATATATATATATATATATATATAATTACAAGTTTATATATATATATATATATATATATATATATATATATATATATATATATATATATATATATATATATATATATATATATATAACATTTAAAGACTTGCATACTTAAACAAACTGCTTAAAATCTAAGTGCAAGCATAGTCACAAATATTAACACAACCATTCAGGAGTAAAGTAACTCAGAGCAATGATGAGTTATCTTTTCCTTTGTTGTTTTATTAACTTTAACGATATTATAGACAATGCATTGTAGTATACGACTGTTTTCATCCACTTAAGACAGGACTTGGCCTGTAAATTTGTTTACTTGACCACTCACCTGTGTTAACGCAAGCACACATCACAGAGCACGCGCCCACACAGAAAGCATGCGGGTGCCCGAGTCAGACAGTTTAGTGATGGGAAGTTCGGATCATTTTAATGACTCGGATCTTTAAATCTCGTTCAGCAAAATGAACTAATCTTTTTTTTTGAGTCACTTCGTTCATTTCAGCAGAATAAAATTAAAATGTTACATGTTAAATTCAACACATCTAGGATTTATGCAAACGTTGATCACATTTGGAATAAAAAATAAACTATAGGCTAATGCAACCAAGGCCGAATTATGAGAAACATAAATTATTATTTAATTACATAGCATTAGGCTACGCAGTCTGTTAGTTCACCTCACCTCCCGATCCGAGTCATTCTTCTTTTGTCACGTCACATTGATTAGTTCACGTCTCAAGTCTTCAGGTTCGAGGCATTCGTTCATCATGTGACTGCCCCATATTCTGAAGGCAGTGGGGCTGTGAAGTGAACTAAAGACTCCAGAGGTGAACTAATCAGTTCTGTTTCCGGTATAGAACCTGTTTGGATGTTGCTGCGCATACGCGTCCAAAAATGAACGAATCACTCTCTGAGACAACTCGTTGTTCCCGAATCATATTAAAGATTCGCTCAAAATGAACGATTCGTTCATGAACGACACCTCACTACACAGTGCGCGAGCACTTAATTAAGTTCTCTCTCAAGGTTTTTGCTCTTGTAACACCACACACTTCCTGCTCTGTATTCTCGCATTCACATTAAAAAAGAAATAAAATAAAATAGATAAATTAACACTGAATGCGGTGCACACACACATATTTACATATTGTGATATGTAGCAATATCTTGGAGGATAGCTTATCATGTCGCCTGTGAATATCTTCCTCAGACTAACCTCCCCGCTGATTTTTGCAACTCATGGAGAGAAATTGTTGATATATTAAACATGTATTAAGTGACTAGAGGAAATAATACGTAGCTAGTTTTGTTTCGTTACTTTTATAGACATTTAGCTTTAGTTCGCTGACTAGCAACAATATAATAAGATTAGCCAAACTATGTGTGGGTTAGCTGCGGTTTAATTCCATGTAGAAACGACGTAAACAATACTTGTATTGTTTACTATTATAAACAATATACTATTATATAGTACATGTTGTTTTTACAAGTGATGAAATCAATATGAACAAATATTTACTTATCAAATTTGACAATGGTGGAAGATTTCAATCTTGCCCTATAACATCTATCGTCTTCTGTCTGCTTCGCACTTCACGTTAGATCTCGTGATGAATGATCAGAATGTAACATCATTGTTGTATTGATTCAGCATATGCTTTTCAGTTGAGGTGACAGAAACTTGTTAATTCAACTCACAAACTAGTGACAGTGAAAACGTAACATGTTAAGTTGACTGAAAATCTAAAAAAAAACCTATTTGTTGTGTCAACCTAAATATTTACTTGGGGACAACTTAAACTCAAAATTATTTATTTTTTTTACAGTGTATGGTTTATCTTCGTTCTGAGGTGGTGTCTGGCTTCGTTAAGGTTGCAGTTTGACCTCAGTTGCCAGTTAAGGGAGTTTTGTTTATTTGCGGTAATGATTTAGCTGGTGGAAAGGTTTTCCATTGACCTGTTTTAACAGACGCTCCCGTGTTGCATGAGAGTGATGAGCTTTTGCGTGAGTTTCCCTCTGTCTTCAGTTCCTGTGTAGTGACACGTGCCCAAGCTCACAAAATGAAAGGTGCTGTCGATATTTCAGACGCTTTTATGTGTAGTGATGATCCCTTGTTTGAAAATCAAGATTTGTGTTCTAGTCCTGGGGTTCTTCCCGAATCTAAAACTTCTTCCGCATCTTAAGAAGAGTGTGGTAAATGGGGTGTTGGGCGAGAACAGCTTGTGGCTGCCCAGAAAACAAATGTTTCGCTCTCTCACTGTATGGCTGCTGCTGTAGATGGGGCACAGTTACCTCAATGTTGTACTGTGTATTTCTTTGATGGGGATGTATTGATGCGTAAGTGGACTCCCTCGAACTCTGAGCATGATTCGAGGTCAGTTTTTCAATTTGTGCTCCAAAAACCATACCGAACCCAGGTGTTGAGTATTTCCCATGACCATTATCACGCTGGTCACCTTGGTGTGAGGAAGACATATGACCGTGTTTTAAGGCTTTTTTTTTTGGCCTGCTATGTGGTCAGAGGTTGCCAGGTATTGCCGCTCCTGTCATGTGTGTAAGGTTGCAGGGAAGCCAAATCAGGTCGTTCCCCCTGAACGCCTTGAAGCTATACCCCTGCGTAGCATAAAGTCCAATGTCTTGTCAAGGTTTGTACCACTTTTGGTTTGCCAAAATACATCCAGTCAGACCAGGGTTCAAATTTTATGTCTTCTCTGTTCAGGAAGGTTATGACACAACCGAACGTGCGTCATCAGGTTTCTAGTGCTTATCACCCAGAGTCCCAGGGTGCATTTGAACGCTTCCACCAGACATTGAAGTCTATGCTTCAGACCTACTATTTAGGTCAGGGAAAAGATTGGGACGAAGGGATTCCTCGTTATTGTTTACTATCCGTGATAAGAGTCACTTGGTTTCAGTCCTGCCAAGTTAGTCTTTGGGCACTCTGTTCGTGGACCTTTAAAGGTTTTACAGGAAGAGCTTGTCTCCAAGTCCGGTGAAACCCCCAACTAGGAATGTCCTAGATTATGTTAGTTCCTTTCGTGAGCACCTACATATTGTTTTTGAGTTAGCCAAAAGTTCTCTAGCATCCTCTCAGGCCTGTATGAAGGTTCGTTTTGATAAAAAGGCTGTGGTGCATACATTTCAAGCGGGTGACAAGGATTTGGTTTTACTGCCATTACCCGGCTCTGCTCTCCATGCTAGGTTCCCAGGTCCTTATGTTATTGAGTCTAAATTGAGTGATACGGACTATGTTGTGAAAACCCCTGACTGGAAACGAAAGTCTCGTGTGTGCCATGTGAATATACTCAAGCCTTATATCTCTCGTGCTACCACGGATGTTGGCTCTTCACTTCCTGTTGTCACGTCAGTAGCTGCTGCCTCTATGAGCGTGCCACCATCTAAGTATTCTCCTGAGGTGGATGGTCTCAGTTTAGGTAGGGCTTGTTTTCCCTGTGATCAGTTACCAAACTCTGAATGACTGGCAAATATCCAGTCTAAACTTGCGCACTTGTCAGAGCCAGCCCAGGGTGATTTAATAAGTCTTTTAAAGAAATATCCATCACTTTCTTCTGATACCCCTTCTCATACCACTGTCTTCAGACATGACATTGATGTGGGTAATAATACTCCAGTTAAACAAAATGCTTACAGGGTTAATCCCACTAAATGTGCCATTATGACAGAAGAAACAGACTACTTGCTTGAGAATAGTCTTGCTGTGCCTAGCTGAAGTCCCTGGTGCTCACCCTGCCTACTAGTTCCAAAGCCTGACAAAAGCTATAGGTTCTGCACAGATTATAGAAAAGTCAATGTTTTAACTAAAGTGGATTTGTTTCCCCTCCCAAGAATAAAAGATTGTGTTGACCGAATTGGAAATGGAAACTTTGTCACAAAACTGGACCTTCTAAAGGGTTACTGGCAGGTTCCATTCACACCACGTGCATCTGAGATTTCTGCATTCGCAACACCAGACAGGTTCCTCCAATATACGGTTATGGCTTTTGGTCTAAAAAAATGCTCCAACTACATTTCAGCGGCTAATGGCACAGGTATTGGGAGATGTAGAGAACTGTGAAGCCTACCTCGATGATGTGGTTGTTTTTACAGACATCTGGGATAGTCAGGTATTTGTGTGTTAGCCCATGTGTTTGCTCGTCTAAGTTATCACTGTATGGGTTTAGCTGCTACAGTGCAGTGCAGAGTACATTATCTGTCCTTATGCTCTGCTCATATCATTTTCATGAAACTTATATATATTCACAAACTCATATAGATATTTACACAACTTGTTTTCCTGCTCAGCATGAGAGGATGTTACTGTTTCAGTTTCAACTCATTTACTGGTTTAAAATAAAGCAGCATCCATTTTTCCTTACACTGACTGTGTGAACTTGTGCTTGGCAGTATTTTCCTGCACACCCTGTCTGATTGGCCTCGCCTCCGTTCACTGAAGACAAGCTGTCTTCTTTTATTCATTTGTCATAGGAATTTGGCATATGTGTTCAGTTATGTAGTGACAAATCGCTCCAAGGTGCAGAATTATTCAGGGCTAAAGAAAAGATCTTTGGGACTACAGCCCTGCATGCCCAGCCCAGTTTATGCCCCTATGCTTGAGTTTGTTTTTGGATGAGTAGAGGCTTTTTTCTTGAAACCCTTCCAAACAAC
This sequence comes from Ictalurus punctatus, assembly GCF_001660625.3. Classification (NCBI taxonomy): domain Eukaryota; kingdom Metazoa; phylum Chordata; class Actinopteri; order Siluriformes; family Ictaluridae; genus Ictalurus; species Ictalurus punctatus. Next base: position 446,553 of record NW_026521086.1, read on the forward strand.
TTGTGGTGATGGATGTAGGTGACTTCGGATTGTAGTTTTGGAGACTTTTTGACCCCAAGACACAACTAACTCCTGCAATTCTCGAGCTGTGATCCTTGGAGATGTTTTGTCCACTCGAACCGTCCTCTTCAGTGCGTTGAGACGATATAGACACACGTCCAATTCCAGGTCAATTCATAACATCTCCAGTTGACTGGAACTTCTTAATTATTGCCCTGATGGTGGAAATGGGCATTTCCAATGCTTCTTCTATTTTCTTATAGACACTTCCCATTTTGTGAAGATCAACAACTGTTTGCCACACATCACAACTATATTCCTTGGTTTTACCGATTGTTTACATTTACGTTTATTCATTTAGCAGACGCTTTTATCCAAAACTGACTTACAAATGAGGAAATACAAGCAAAGAGATATTATATCAAGCGGAGAACAATGCAAGTAGTGCTACTATACAAGATCTTTGAGGTCTAGAAAAGCAAAGTGTGCAGAGTAGAGGTGTAAGAGCCAGAGTATGTAGTTTTAATTTTTTTTTTTTTATTAAGGATAATGTGGGGTTGGCATTTTATGGGTTGATTAGGTGTTCACGGAGGAGGTGGGTCTTTAGCTGTTTTTTGATGATAGTGACAGATTCTGCGGTCCATATTGAGGTTGGAAGTTCAGTCCACCACTGAGGGACAGTTAGTGTGAAGGTTCTGGAAAGATACCTTGAGCCACGCTGAGTAGGCACTACTAAGTGTCGGTCATTAATCGATCACAGATTACGTGAGGGAACGTAAGCCTCAAAGACAAGTTTTGAGGTAGGGGGTGCTGTTCCAGACAAGGTCTTGTACGTGAGCATCAAAACCTTAAATTTGATGCGGGAGGCTCCAGGAAGCCAGTGGAGGGAGATGAAGAGGGGTGTGACGTGTTCATTTGGGCTGGTTGAAGATGAGGCGTGCTGCTGCATTCTGAATCGTCTGAAGGGGTTCGATGGAGCTGCTGGGAGGTCCGAGAGTAGTGCATTGCAGTAGTCCAGTTTTGATATGACAAGAGCCTGGACTAGTAGCTGTGTAGCCTGTTCGGTGAGATAGGGTCTGATTGTCTTGATGTTGTAGAGAATGAACCTACAGGACCATGCAGTTGTTGATGTGTGGTCTGTAAAGGTCAAGCCGTCATCAAAAATCAACCCAAGGTTCCTGACTGTCCTGGTTCATTGTTATTAATGACTAAGGGAATGTGGCCTATGTGTTACCTCATATTTATACTATGGAAAATATCTTTGAAGTGCAAACAATATGTGTAACTGACATTTGGATATGTTAATGAAGTGAATTCAATATGTAACCAACATTTAGAATTATTACTTGAGCATTATCGTATAATCAATATTAGTTAAAAAAAAACATAATCTATATGTATAATCAACAGTTAGAAGCATAATCTAAATGCATAGAACAATGTTTGATCAGGTTCTATTCTGAGTGGATTTAAGTTGAATGAACTCTGTGTTTCAGTGCACAACAATTGTTCTTCTGTATTAGCTGTCTCCTGTCTCCACAGCAATAAATACTGGCAGTGGATATTCGCATGCGTGAGTAAATAACTTTGAGGCAGATACAAATTAGGGAGTTAGGAGAGAGCCTTGGGAAAGGAGGTAGATATCAGTGGGGAAAACCGATAGAGACAGACAGATGCTCATTGAGGCCTAAGAATTGAGTCAAGGTCAAGACACACAAGCCTGTGTGAAACCTTTTTTTGTAAAAGAAACCTTGTCCTCATGAAACCTTTTCAAGAAAAACAACTAACTGTGCATGTTCCACAAATTTAAGATAACACATAGACATAAATATTTAATTGTGGCAAAAGAAGATTGGTCTATTTCAACGAGGAAAAGCAAAACCGCATCTACAGAGACTATGCTGTGGAGATAGGTATATAAAGACATGTTTGGTATGCATAATTCAGACACTCTGCAGACTGCCACACTTTATTGATTTTCAATAAAGTTTATTTACTTTTTGACATCTACTAAACTCTCTGTCTCTGAAGTTTTTGACCTAGGCTAAAAGGTTGATTTTATTCATGACAATACCTTCTTTGCTAATATTTACCAAGGGTGCCAATATTAGTGGAGGGTGCTGTAAATATATTTGAATAGGTCATGTAATTAAGTACAGTATTGAGGTACTTCTTTGAGGTAGGCCTACTAGTTTAGAGTATTTCCATTCCAAGAACATTTCAGACAGTATAACATCTGAAAATTAGCTCCACCTTTACAATCTGCAATTTTAAAAGGATTTTTTTAATGAATACATCCACAATTAAAATTCAGTAATTTAATTACTGAATTGTGCATAACGCATATTTATATTTTTGGTACTAAGCATGTTTTGTTGCTTATACTTTTGTATTTTTACTTAAGTTCAAATTTAAATGCATAACTTGTAACAGTATTAATTCAATGTTGTACTCGTGTAGTTAAAATATCAGACTACTTTTTGCACTACTGATATACATACAAACAAATTTAGGTTTTACTTAGGTTTTAAGTTAACTGCATTAATAAACGTCAACCTTCCTTTATTTCAAACACTCTAAGCCTGTGAGTCAGCGTTGAGAATTGGAGAATATTGTAATGCACATTTAGCTGCCTTCAGTGAGGCCTTAATTGGTAGCCACGCCTGAAGCCCGGAGAGGTTCAGGAGAAGCCCGGAGCGGTTCAGATGAAGCCCGGAGCAGTTCAGGAGAAGCCCGGAACGGTTCAGGAGAAGACTGGAGTGGCTGGGATTTCATCATAATCGAGGCGCAAGTTGATTTTCACAAACCTTTACAGTGCAGGTAAGATTTTATGATCCTCACTTATGGGTACTTTTATGGTAAACAGGTAGCTTTTTATTTTATCGGGGAGGGGGTTGTTTTAGAGATCGTGGTATGCATATGGAAGCTATCGGTATGTCGGAGACTCATGGAACTTTCGAGATGGACTAGAGTAAAGTTTAAGGACAAATTGACCGAGTATAATCAAGACAAGTCAGTGGACGGATTTGTTCCTTTACAACGGCTTCTCTGAAAAAATGAACAAGTGACCAAATTATATAAATTATATCCATACATACAGTGAGGGAAAAAAGTATTCGATCCCCTGCTGATTTTGTACGTTTGCCCACTGACAAAGAAATGATCAGTCTATAATTTTAATGGTAGATTTATTTGAACAGTGAGAGACAGAATAACAACAAAAAAATCCAGAAAAACGCACGTCAAAAATGTTATAAATTGATTTGCATTTTAATGAGGGAAATAAGTATTTGACCCCTCTGCATGACTTAGCACTTGGTGGAAAAACCCTTGTTGGCAATCACAGAGGTCAGACGTTTCTTGTAGTTGGCCACCAGGTTTGCACACATCTCAGGAGGGATTTTGTCCCACTCCTCAAATACTTTTTTCCCTCACTGTACTCTGTATAAATCACAATATGTGGTATATCATTATATTTAAGGTCTTAATTGTCATGTAAAAAGATGAATGAGGTACTAAAACATTACTGTATTGCCTTATTGTTGCCTGTGATTGGAATTATTTTGTTTAAACTGATATAATGATGTAATAATTTTTTCAATCTTCTCTTTGGTGTCCAGGAAACGATGGAAGAAAGTTCAACAGAGGTATGTGCCTTTACAAAATCTTTTGAGCAGTTGTTGGTAACTGTTATAAAATCTTAAGGAGGAATTTTGCAAATGAAACAACATAATGTGGTGATAGAAATTAATCCCAGATCTGGAATCATTATAAATTAAGGCTAAGATAATAACTGATTGTAAGATCCAGTGTGATTGTTTGTAGGAAGTACTTAAACTGATGTAATGCTGCTAGATTAGATCCTCATGTCTGTTAGGACAGCTACATGTATGTAGGCTACAGTGGAGAAGTTCTATTTTACAAGTGGTGGAGATACAAGTTGTCAGCATGGTAGATGGTTGCAACTGTACAGTTTCATGGCGTCCCTGCACATTAATAGAGTTATAGACTAGGTTCAGTCTCCATGATGAATTAATACTTAATACTCCAAATAGAAGACTAATTGTATATTATGCACAGTCCAGACATAAGACCTCAGGTATCTGGACCATTCCATAGGCTGTGTGCTTTAGCACATTCGATTTGACATTAAATAATGGAGATTATATTAAAGGTTCTATATGTAAGAATGTGAAGCAATTTAAATGTATTAAATACTTTGAAAGATGTCACCAGGATTCTGTTTGTATCCTTCCTTCTTTTTCATCTCAGTTTATTGAGATTTTACATTGATTTCCTGTGAGTTATTGAGTTTATATAGTTACTTTGCTTATTAGTTTTATTTTATGCTAATCATATTCTGAGTCTGTTTTTAAAAATAAGAATAAAAACACTTATTTAGTGATGAAAAGAACCATACTGAGTATCAAAAAAGAACCTCATGAGGAGGGATTTTTTTTAAATGTATGTGTATGAGAGAGAAACATTATATTATACTTACAGTATCTCACAAAAGTGAGTACACCCCTCACATCTTACCGGACTCCGGTAAGAGCAGAGGGGGGGGGCTCTGTATGTATGTGCATGAGAATTGGTGTAACAACGGAACAATGATAGACAAACATTGTTCCCCTGACCTCGAGTACATGTCCGTAAGATGTCGGCCCTTTTTTCTACCAAGAGAGCTAACAGTGGTGATTATCACGGCTGTGTATATTCCACCTGATGCCAATGTGAACACGGCGCTCTCTCTCCTGTTGAACACCATAAACAAGCAGCAGAGGGCTTACCCCGATGGTGTTCACATAATTGCAGGTGACTTTAATAGAGCTTGAAGACTGTACTCACGAAATTCTATCAACATGTTAAGTGTTTTACTAGAGGGGCGAACACTTTGGATCATGTTTACTCCAACATCAAGCACGCGTATAGAGCCATACCTCTCCCCCACCTCGGCCAATCAGACCATCTCTCCCTCCTGCTCTCCCCTGCCTACACCCCCCTCAGACGCAGTGTCACGACCACTATAAAGACTGTTACCACCTGGCCTGATGATGCATTCTGCAAACTACAGGACTGCTTCGAACAGACAGACTGGGATTTGTTTGAACATCAAGAGCTAGAAACATTAACAGGAACGGTACTGGACTACATCAAGTTCTGTATCGGAAATGTGACTGTAGAAAAAAACATCCGGGTTTTCCAAAACCAGAAACCATGGATGACCAAACAGGTCCGCACACTACTCAAAGCCCGCGACACTGCCTTCAGGTCTGGTAATAGAGCTCTGTACAGAGCTGCCCGTGCCAACCTGAAAGGCGGTATTAAGGAAGCTAAGGCGGCCTATAAGAGGAGCATAGAGTCCCACCTGTCCAGCAAAAATAAACGGGAGGTGTGGCAGGGTATACAGAACATCACGAACTACAGAGGCCGTGAGACGACAACAGGAGTCCTGAGTGCGATTCTGGCAGAAGAGCTAAATTGCTTCTTCGCTCGCTTTGAAACATCACAACAACAGCACTCATCTGCTCCAGCCCCACCTCCACCCTCATCTGGCCCCCGTACCAGTCCAGCCCTGCCTCCATCCCCTCCTGGTTCCTGCACCACTCTACTTACTGTGAGGGAACACGATGTTAGACGGATGTTTCTGGCAGTGAACCCCAGGAAGGCTGCTGGCCCAGACGGTGTACCTGGTAACGTGCTCAGATCATGTGCCCACCAGCTTGCCCACATCTTTACCAGAATCTTCAATCTCTCCCTGGCCCAAGCAGTCATCCCGTCCTGCCTAAAATCAGCCACAATCATTCCAGTGCCAAAGAAATCGCCCACCACTAGCCTGAATGATTATCGTCCTGTAGCCCTCACTCCAGTTATCATGAAGTGCTTTGAGAGATTGGTTCTTCAGCACATCAAGGACTACCTCCCCCCAGATTTCGATCCTTTTCAATTTGCTTATCGTGCAAACAGATCCACAGAGGATGCTATCGCCGTAGCTGTCCACTACGTGTTGAGACATCTTGAGCAGCAACAGAGCTACATACGGATGCTTTTTGTGGATTACAGTTCGGCTTTTAATACAATAATTCCGGACATTCTCGTCACCAAATTGGTCACCCATGGCCTCCCCCGCTCACGTGTGCCTGGATAAAGGACTTTCTCACCAACCGGTCTCAGACAGTGAGACTCGGGCCCCACCTCTCCTCCACTCGCACGTTGAGCACAGGTTCTCCACAGGGCTGTGTGTTGAGCCCCCTCCTGTACTGTCTCTACACATATGACTGTACACCAGTCTACAACAATAATATTATCATCAAGTTTGCTGACGACACCACAGTGGTCGGACTTATCTCAAAAGGAGAGGAGGCAGCCTACAGAGAGGAAGTCCTAAACTTGGCAGCCCGGTGTTCAAAGAACAACCTGACTTTAAACACCAAGAAAACCAAGGAACTTATTGTAGACTTCAGAAAACACAACACGGAGCTGGCCCCCCTCTTCATTAATGGGGAGTGTGTAGAGAAGGTCCACACCGTCCGGTTTCTTGGCGTCCTTATCTCTGCTAACATCTCCTGGACGGACAACATCACAGCGTTCATCAAGAAGGCTCAAACGCGGCTACACTTCCTGAGGGTTCTCAGGAAGTACAATCTGGACTCCAATCTGCTGCTGATCTTCTACCGCTCGTCCGTCGAGAGCTTGCTGACATACTGTATCACGGTGTGGTATGGTAGCTGCACCGCAGCAGACAGGGATAGGCTTCAGAGGGTAGTAAGAGCAGCACAGAAGATCATTGGCTGTCCTCTCCCCTCCCTGATGGATATTTATACTTCCCGTTGCCTCAGCAGAGGAAAAACTATCATTAAGGACAGTTCTCACCCTGGCTTTGATCTGTTCAATCTGTTGCCCTCAGGGAGACGTTACAGGTGCATCAAAACAAGGACTAGTAGATTTAAGAATAGTTTCTTCCCGAAAGCTATTACCATGATAAACAAACACATGTACTGAGTCCACAGCATATGTATATATTGTCTCAAACTGTGCATTTCATAGTACCTCCGCCATCCGCCCTAATATCTATCTATCGTGCATATATCTTGCATATATTGTATATCTTGTTTATTTATTTTGTTTATTTATCTTATTTATTTATCTGTGTATTATCTGTTTATTCTTCTTGTGTATTGAATGTATATGTTTGCACGGAACAAAAAGGAGTGGCTCTTAATTTCATTGTACATATGTATAGTGACAATAAAAGGCATTCATTCATTCATTCATTCATTCATCTTTGTAAATATTTGATTATATCTTTTCATGTGACAGCACTGAAGAAATGACACTTTGCTACAATGTAAAGTAGTGAGTGTACAGCTTGTGTAACACAAAATATTGACACTTTGGGCCCAATTTGGACATTTTCTCTTAGGGGTGTACTCATTTTTGTTGCCAGCGGTTTAGACATTAATGGCTGTGTGTTGAGTTATTTTGAGGGGACAGAAAATTTACACTGTTACACAAGCTGTACACTCACTACTTTACATTGTAGCAAAGTGTCATTTCTTCAGTGTTGTCACATGAAAAGATATAATCAAATATTTACAAAGATGTGAGGGGTGTACTCACTTTTGTGAGATACTGTATATGTGCAGTTCGCTTGGCTAATAGCTACACACAGAGAAACAAGGGTTTTCCGAATGTTAGAAGCTTTAAACTCTTTTAATGTTGACCTTTATTTTTTCATGCTGAATGTGCTGGAACTCAGAGCCTGAAGAACAAAACATGCATTTTAATCTCATAATTGTAGTTTTAGACATTACAATTTAGCAAGTTTGAAGCTGCTTAAGCAACTGAAATATTCCTGCACAGGAAATTAAAATGTTATATCCTTTTACTTAATAAAAGTGGTCAGCTAAGCCCGGTAACTGTTGTGTTAATTTTGTAATGTACTGTTATAATACACATTTACCATTGACTTTGGTTAGTATAAGGAAGTTGGATAGTCCCTCGTCAAAACAATGGTGGTGAAGTGTCTATTTAAAGTTAGACTTTAACTCATGATGATTATACTTTGAACTTGCAGCTGGACGATATTCATGAGGAACCAGAGAGTGATTCCTCGGAATCTGAAGTATCCAGCTGCGCAGTATTAGACCCAGATTACAATCCAGAACACAGTACGTCATCATCCAGTGATGTGGAAGATTTGAGCCCAGACAAAGGTTCATCGCATAAGAAACAGTCCAGTAAAGAATATCTTGAAGGTCCAGACACAAATTTGAGTGATGATGATCAGCAAAGAGGGAAGTTCACCATTTAAAAAAAAAAACAAAAGAAACTTAGAATTTATCTGAAAAGACACAAACAACTCGAGATAAACAAAACAAATAAAGGCAACTGTGACCCTAAAAATTTGTACAAAAAGGGAAGACCATAAACGAGCATGGGACAAAAGACATTATTGCCTCTACTGTGGCAAATCACAATTAAAGATCTCAAGGTATTTGGGGAGAAAGCATATCGAGGTCAAAGATGTGGCATATGCCTTCAGCTTTCCGTTAAGATCAAAAGAAAGAAAGGGTCTTCTGGAACAGCTGCACAATAAAGGAGACTTTAAACACAATTCCAAAGTTCTGGAAAAAAGCAGAGGACATGGTGACCTGGAAGCAGCCGTCTGATAAAGCTTCTCTTAAGGACTATTTGCCTTGCCCATATTGTTTTAGAATGTTCAGGAAAAATGACCTGTGGAGACATCAGTCCTCGTGCAAAACTAACAAGTCATGTGTGACTGATGAAAAAATAAAAACTAGACGAGGGAGAGTACAAAGTCGTGCTGCATGCCTGCTTCCTATAGCAGCTTCCTCAGACGGACGTCAGAGCATCATCAACATGAGACAAGGTGATGTGTCCTTTCACGTCAGGAGTGATTCTTTGATTTGTAAATACGGAGAATCACTTTACGCAAAACATGTTCGTGTGAAGTCTAAGCACCAGTACGTTGCATAAAGAATGAGGGAGCACTTACCCAAATGAAAAGCTTACAGCACCTAGTATTCCTATTCAGTCTCCCAACCAAGTTCTAACCAGGCCCAACTTTGCTTTCGAGGTCAGATGAGATGATTTAAAAAAAAAAAAAATTATTTAAAGTATTAAAAAATTCCATTAATTCCATTATATTACAACATAAATATTTTTCACATTAAAATACATCAGAATGTATGTATATTTTTTTAACAATAAATCCTAACTTCATAAACATTTATTATTTAGATCCATTGTAATATTTATTTTTTATGGTATGACTTTTTTTAAACCTACAACGCTTCTATTCCTGTAATGATAAAATTACCCTTGTTGTCCTGGCACTTTCCATTGTAAATCATAAAAAACCTTACATACATCTGGCGTAAAAACATTATTATAATCATCCATTTTATTTTCTTGTTTGGAAAAAAAAAGCATTCTACATATCTTTCCACTTTTCTTTTAAACACACTCTACATCCATTACAATTTGTTTTCTCTTTGAAAATTGTTTTCTTCTCTCCCATATTGCACTTTTTATCAACATCACAAGCAGATTGATCAGATGTGGTGGTGTGTGTGTGTGTGTGTGTGTGTGTGGGGGGGGGGGTTTCCTTTTTTTAATAAAAACACTTTTTATCCACTCCTAACATCACCTTGTTCCATTCCATGTCTTTCTCATGTTGTTCCCCTCTCAGATGTTCAATTATTCTCTTACATTTCACATTAAAATCTTTCAATTCTTTGCAGTGTAAAAACACTTCATCATTACATACTTTACATGTTGCACTTTGCTCCATTCCTATTTTGTTCAGTAGGACATCTGTAAATATGACTTTATGTCTGATAAAATACTCTAATTTAGGTTCTCTAACTTTTGTTTCTATGGTCATCCCTTTCATATTGTTCCATATACTTTCTTCTTTAAGATCTTTTGAACTTCTGTTGCCAGTACTCAATAACAATAGATTTTTTTTTAACTCCATCTCTAAAAAGGCTATAAAACATTTTCACTGTACATTCTTTAAAAGCACCCAGTTTTTCTCCCACGTTCACATAGACCTCTCTTCCTGTTCCCCCCTCTTCCATGTTTTCAGTTCTTTTTATCCACTCTTTGGGTATTGCTTTTTTGATCACATCATACTTTTTTTTATTATTTTATTATTTTTTTATTATTATTTCTTGTCTGCTAAAATCCTCTTTCACCTACTCAATTGCATCTACTGTACACTGTACTGGTGAAAACCCTTCTTTAAATTCATATAAAACACCTCTAACCCTTGTGATTCCCACCTCCCACCATTTCTTAAAAAAAAAATCCCTTTTCCTTGATTTAAAATGCTGTTGTTTAAGAATAAAAGGCTGATTTAAAATGTTCTCTCTGTTTTTCCAGCTTTCTTTCTGCCCACAACGGCATAGATGACACACATAAGGTATACCGTAACTTTGACACCATCAACACATTCAGGATTAAAATCCTCCCTCTTAAATTAAGAGTCGTCAGTTTCCATAAATTCAGTCTTCTTTCGATAGCTCCTAATGTCTTCCCTCATGGTTTCCCTCGCTTTCTTTTCATCCTTCCCAATTAAAACACCTAAGATCTTTATTTCTTGTTTCTTTGAAAGTAAAATGATTTGTTAAATCTGTCGCACCTCCAAATCTCATACTGTTTTTTCTTCATTTACTTTACCTCCTGATCCCTTAAACATCTGTACAATTTCCATGACTTTTTTTAACACTCTCCATTTCTTTTACTATCACAGTGGTATCATCCGCATATTGAAATATTTTGTCCTTTTCTTTACTTCCTTCAACACCTATTCCTTTTATTTTTTCTTTTCTTGCTTTATGGCTAGTCCTATTGGTTCTGAAACTAGTGAATTTAAAAGAGCTGATAGTGGACATCCTTGTCTTATGGATCTTTTTATTTTAAAACACTGTGTTAAAAACCCATTACATTTTACTCTCTTTATCGCCCTTCTTCTTTGTCCGGCCTTTTCCCATATCTACTTGCGGTCGGCTCTCCTAATCTTTTGTCTCCAGATTGCTCTGTTCTGGGTCGTTGTTGGGTCTATATTGTCTCTAGCGAGGTCTTAATTTATAACATTCTTCCATCTTAGGTGAGGTCTTCCACGGCTTCTCTTTCCTGTACCAAGCTCCAGCACTTTTTTGGTCATGTGGAATTCTGGTTTTCTCTTCAGTCAATTTTTCAGGTAGTGCTCTGACTTTAAAACTGCCCCTGATATATTGGTTTGGAACCTTATCTCGGCGTGTCACTCCTGCAGACCGTCTCAGCATTCTCACTTCATTTACACTTAGCTTTTCTGTCAGCTGTTTTTTAAGTGGCCAGCATTCAGCACCGTATGTTAAAGCAGGTCTCACAGCGGACTTGTAACTCTTGCCTTTGATTTGAACTGGTATTCTTTTATCACAGAGCACTCCTATTAAACGTCTCCATTTCAGCCACCCTATATTCACGCGGCTCGTGATATCCGCGTCAATAGAAACATCGCTAGATAGAATGCTCCTGAGGTATTTAAAATTGGTGACTGAGTTAAGTGAGGAGTTTTGGTGCGAAATTGTGTAATGTTAGTTACTGTTTGAAAAGTTGCAGTACATATATTCGGTCTTCTGTCTGCTTATAACTAAGGCCAGCATTTTCCAGTACAGCTCTCCAATCTTCCAGGTGTTGTTGGAGTTCTTTTTGGTCTTCGCTGCTAAGGACGACATCATCTGTGTAGAGAATGTCCCAGGGTGTTGAATGTTGCACCTCCGCCGTTACATAATTCATCACCAATTTAAAAAGTAGGGGGCTGAGTGCCGAACCTTGATGCACTCCTACTTTCACTTTCAAAACAGTCGCTGATTCCTGCTGTGCAACGCACATTAGTGGTTGCGCCTTCGTACATGTCGGCCACTATATTGATGAGACATTCGGGCACTTTTTGCGATCGTAGAGGTTGCCATACTAGTGGTCTCGGAACACGGTCAAAAGCTTTTTCTAAATCTATAAACACCATGTGTACACCATTTCATTTTTTGTTGTCTCTATGCTTTTCCAAGGATTTGAATCGTATGTATAGCATCGGTTGTTGATTTTTCTGCAACAAATCCGCACTGGTTTTCAGTGACCTTAGTTAGATGCATCAACCTTCTATTTATTACCCATTCCCAAATTTTAAAGGTGTGTGATATCCATTTTAAAGCCCTGTAGTTCCTACAGAGTCTTATGTCACCTTTGTTTTTGTACAAAGGTACTAGGTAGCATTTTCTCCATGCAGTTGGAATGCCATCATCAGGAAATTTGTTGAACAAGGGTTGTCAGGAAATAAGCTCCTGGTTCTCCTAACCTCTTCCAATTCTGATGGTATGTCATCAGGCCCAGTGGCCCTGTTATTGGCCATTTTACAGACTGCTAACTCTTATTGCACCTCTGTATAAAATTCTAATACATTCAGTAAAGTTCTCTCCAAAACCGAAACTCTCTTTAAAACTCCAAATAAATAATCATGTTCCACCCTGTCAAAGGCTTTTTCAAAGTCTAAACTAATTACATAGCCTTCTCTGTTTCCGATTTTCATGTACCTGATCATATCTTTTATGCTTATTGTTGTCTGCTATATATTTTCCTTTTACACTGTACAATAGATTTGTTTTAATTATACATTACTATATGCATTACTACTTTTAATCTGTTGGCTAAAATTTTTGCCAAAATCTTTAAATCGGTGTTGAGCATTGTAATCTGTCTGTAGTTATTAAGGTCTACCCTTTTCTCCTTTTCGTTTATAGATCAACTTCATCAATCCCATTCTTTGATTCATCTCTCCTTTCTTAAAAACCTCTTCATATACTTCTTTTAAGGTGCTAGTTCTAAAATCCTTAAAACCATATAAAACTCACTCCCCAAACCATCTATCCCTGGACTTTTCTTTCTATTTTATTCACTTAAAGATTTTTGATCTCTTCCTCTCTTATGTCTTGATCACATCCTTTTTTATCTTCCTCTCCTACTTTTGTTTTTATTTGCTTCAATAGTGATACTTTTTCTTCTTCTTTTACTCCATCTCTAATGAATAGCTTTTCATAATATGCTTTTATTTCTTTCAAAATTTCCTCTTTTTTTGTACTACTTCTCCATTTTCCCCTTTTGTTTCAGCTTTCTCCTTTCTAGAGCTAAAAAATATTTCTTTTCTTCCTCCACCATATGCTTTGCTTTGCTGTGCAACCTCGCACCTTTATTTATTTTCTTCCATTTCTTTCAATTCTTCCTCTATTACTTTTAATTTTTGTATATCTTTTTCTTTCTCATTTAATTCTTTTCCCCATCGTTCCCTTGTTTCTCTTTCCTTATTCTTTTTGCTTTTTGTATTTGTCTGCAATATTTTATTGTACATTTTTTCAATGCATACTTCATTTTCCCACCATATTCTTTTATCTTCCACATACATTCCATTTTCTTTTTCGTTTTCAATGATATCTTTTATCTTTACAACATATTCTTCATTCTTTAAAACCGCTGTGTTTAAGACCCATACCCCTGGCCCTCTTTTCACTGTACTCCAGTCTATTTGCATAAAAAGTGGCTTATGATCACTTAGGCTTGTTTCTTCATACCTCATCCCTTCTATAAAACCTTTTATGTTCCTTGTACATAAAACAAAGTCTATTCTTGTTTTGCACATAAAATTCCTGACTATCTGCCTCCTTGAGTATTCTTTTTTTTTTCTTTTCATTCCTTTCTCTCCATATGTCAATCATGTTATTTTCTTCCATCAGGGATTTTAGCTCTTTTCTCCCAGTGTCAGTTTTAAAGACCATTCCCTCAGCCATATCCAATTTACTAAACACTGTATTAAAATCCCCCATTATAATTACTTGATTGTGCTTCTTTAAAAACTCCCTTAGAAACTTAAAATACTCTCTTTTCCTGCTCCCCTGCTGGTGCTTGTACGTTGACCACCACCACTTTCCTCTCTTCATATTCTATCTCTACCACCATACATTTCTACAACTATCATACTCAAAGGCTACCTTATGCTTTATATTCTAATTTTATTAGTTTCCAAGTGTGGTTCATACCACCAGGGTCACTCTCTGTATTAACAAAGGTGAACTGTCAGGAATTTCTTGCCATTGGATTTTGTGTTTATATACTTCGTTATTTTGCTATTTACTGAATGCACTTCATTCAATTAGTCGGGTTTCCAAAAATTCTGACAATCCTGACTCGGCAACCTACAGCGTAATGTCCGAAATCCACAGGTGTGAAAGTTTCCTCACTCAAACTCGGGATTCTGACACTCTGACATAAGCGTTTGCACATTTGCATTTTAATTAATGATACAGTAAACACGTGCATCAAAACCAATCTTATAAATTAGATGGTAGCAGTAGTAATATAATAGTAATAATAGTCCGAGCTGTTATTTCAGTTTAACACACACATGCGCACACACACACGGAAGCCCAATCAGGTGATACAGAGTCCAGCAATTCACAATTCTCTCACCTGTTCATCGTCGTCATCGAGGAATCGGATGGTGCTCATTCTATTCGTGGCTCTGTTGTCCCACGTGTCATCAGCCACATCGTTCACGAGACTCTCCAGAGCGCCATAGCGTGCCAGGTTATCAGAACCTACATATACACACACAGACACATTCCAATATCACGATCACTATTTCTGACTATAAATAGTGATTTAAATCACTATTTCTGACATTTGATCTTGTTTGGATCAACTCTAAAATCTAATATCAGTTCATCTTCTGTGTACAGTCACAATTCTATATAAATCCTCCAAAACATACTACCTCCACCACCTAGTGGCTTTTAATTCCCTCAGTTGTAATATATTGGCTGCCTTGCAGTTCTCCCTGTAGTTCTGGCCTTGTTTCCCACTGAAGTTAAGCAAGGTTGAGCCTGGCCAGTACCTGGATGGGAGACCTACTGGGCAAAACTAAGGCTGCTGCTGGAAGTGGTATTAGTGAGGCCAGCAGGGGGCGCTCACCCTGTGGTCTGTGTGGGGCCTAATGCCCCGCTATAGTGAGGAGGGACACTATACTGTAAAAACAGCACAGTCTTTTGGATGAGACGTTAAACCGAGGTCCTGACTCGCTGTGGTCATTAAATATCCCAGGACACTTCTCATAAAGGAGTAGGGGTATAACCCTGGTGTCCTGGTGAAATTCCCCCACTGGCCCTTCTCCATCATGGCCCCCTAATAATCCCTGAAAACCCCTGTGACCTGAAAATGACTCCAGTTTAAACAATATATTCTTGAGTCATATTGAATTCATGCAACTGCACCTGCCAAACATGTTCGTATGCAAGTGTGGGAAGTAGATTTATTTATTTATTTTTTACATACAAGTCAGCGTGACTATGAATGCTGACTCTGATCACAATGAAAAGTTGCAGGGAAATAATAATGGCTTTTGCTGGGTCATTCATATCTGCATTAGCATTATGTGCAACATGCTTATGTTACTTAAAATATGCCAAACCCAATTTACATGCCACTTACTGCTGTGTTGTACCCATTAGTATGTTTAGACAGAACAAATGTTATAGGTGTGTTTATATATTTTCTATATTTGTATACAGGGTCCTGATCTGCCTTTTCAAATATCAGTGCCCCCTGTATATTTGGGGAACAAATGGTACCTAATTTGGAGTTGAATTATTCTGGGATTTACCCCTAACAACTCAGGCTTACAACTGCCTAACCTGTTTCCAGACAAATCAAAAACATGCAGCTCTGTAGCCTGTGAAATTTCAGGGATGTGCGTCAGACGGTTGTCCCTCACACACAGCACATTCAGACTGCTGCAGCCTCCTATCTGTGAAAATGGAAAAAAATAGATGCACATAAACATGTCAGAAGTAATAGCTCTAGAGAGGAAAGCATTATTATAGGAGCTTGGGAGTTGAGTGGAATAATATAGGGGAAATCAGTCATGACCAGGAATTAATCTCTTACGGCTCTAAATGTTCAGGTTCTTGAGAATCCCAGGCTATTATTAATACAGTCCTGAAAGAAAAACTGGAGAAAGCACAGGTGGCAGACATTTGTTTGTCTTGATATGTGATCTATTTTACAATTGAACAAAAGGATGGATAAAAGAATGCACGCGTGAAAAACAGCACCCCTGTAACACATGCAAGTCTCGGTGTGGGATCTATACGCTGCTAATGGGGCTGACAGCGGGGCCTAATTTTAGAAGCAATTAGTGGTGATCTATAGCATGGCATTAATGGATAGCCAGACAGCGACAAATCTACCTTCCAGTGACTGAGCCTGATATTATATTATATACACAGAGAATATAAACAGTAGGTACACCTGTAACCCGATCTCAACATAATAACACAGCAGGAATACATAGAGATACGTGTTCAACACTCATTTCCGTTACCTGTAAGGTGGGGAAACTTCTGTCTAAGACTGGGCAGAACAAGCAAACAACAAATCTCATCAAATAAAATGTATTATAAAAGTAGGTCAGGAGTGTTAAGAGGATTTAAATGCATTGCATCTTACACCACCACACCTTGTACTTGAAAAAGTATCATCTTGGGGCTGCGTAGCTGCAGACCGGTCAGAGTGCCCATGCTGACCCCTGTCCACTGCCGAAAGCACCCATAATGGGCTCATGAGCATTAGAACCGGACCATGGAGCAATAGAAGAAGGTGACCTGGGTTCATGAATCACATTTTCTTTTACATCATGTGGATGGCCAAGTGCATGTGTGTCGTTTATCTGGGGAAGAGATGGCACCAGGATACACTATGGAAAGAAGGCAAGCCGGCGGAGGCAGGGTGATGCTCTGGGCAATGTTCTGCTGGGAAACCTTGGGTCTTGGCATTCATATGGACGTTAATTTAACATGCACGACCAACCTAAACATTGTTGAAGACCAAGTACACACCTTCATGGCAACAATATTCCCTAATGGCAGTGGATTCTTTCAGCATGATAATGAGCCCTGCTACATTGCAAAAATGGTTCAGGAACGGTTTGAGGAACATGACAAAGAGTTTAAGGTGTTGACTTGTCTCCAAATTCCCCAGACCTCAATCCGATCAAGAATCTGTGACATGTGCTGGACAAACAAGTCCAATCCATGGCAGCCCCATCTCGCAACTTACAGGGCTTAAAGGATCTGGTTGAGAGTTCCCAAAAGCAGAAATTAGTGAATATATTAATCAACTAGTTGACTAGTCTATGAAACCCTGTCCGATATACTCAAATTTTGCAAGTTAATATAATAAAAAAAAAACAACAACACAGGCAGACAGCTGTTATTTTAAGCTAAAATGTTTAAAACTAAAAGGTACCTGGTACTGTTTTTGATAACAGAGACGATGTTGACTACAAACTTTGTCAGTCAATGTTAAAACAGTTGAATCTCAAATGTCATATGTCGAGTACAGTTTATGCTTTACAACTCCATTATGTTTGGGAAGTGGAAGCTCAGTGATTAAGACATTGGGCTTCTGATCAGAAGATCGTGAGTTCAAATCCCAGCACCGCCAAGCTGCCACTGCTCAAGGGCCCACCAAGGCACTTAACCTTCAACTGCTCAGACATATAAATGAGATGCATGTAAGTCGCTCTGAATAAGCACGTTTGCCAAATGCCATGAAAGTCAAATGTAAATGTAGCCTATGTCCTTTGTACAGGAAACCATCTGGCCCTCATAGCGCCAACTAAAAGACGTCAGATTTGATGTGTTTACGAAATGTAAAAATGAAAATCTAAATATCAGCAATAAGAAAATATCCCTGTGAGTGAATAAATCAAAATGAATCTGAAACGTGTGTGATGAATTTGTGACGTTTCCGTTTATATCCATAAGAAAAGCTGCATTTGAAGAGTTACGCCGACAGATAATCTCACTATAGTGATAAGAAAAGAAATATAGTGCTTTATTCCCAGAATGGCGATAATCTGTAGGTACTCCTTCTGCCATCTTATTGGACATGTGACTAATGTGACTAGTCATGCATACTGATCTACTTTCTTGTGGTCAGTAACACAGCTTGGCCTTTCAGAAAGCCTTAATCTTCTGCTACAAACATTAAAAAATGTTTTTAAATGATCCCACCCACTGAAAATCAAACTGTGATGATCTGTTTTCACTGGCTGGTAGTTAATTCTTTGTTTAGTGTTTTGAGATGCCATGTAATCAACCATGTAATGAGATGATTACTGCAGTACCTGCAAAGAGCAAACAGCAAACACATCCGGTTGAGAATTCACTGTAAATGGCTGTTAAGCCCACCCGCGGGCCAGAATGGTGAACGTAAACTTGTGGAGCGTAAACAAAAACTTTTAAAGCGTAAATGAAAACTCTGGCAGCGCATTCATGAACCGTGATTAGCCAAAAGGAAGCTTGGAAAACCATGAATTACTTGAAGACCATGTTATGTTTTGGCCTTTTTCTCTCTCACTGTATATTTTTGTTTATTTCTTGAGAAGTTATGTTCAATAATTTTGGCACAAATTTAATTCTATACTGACAGGGCCATTTGAAGATATTGATCTGAAGCCATTCCTTTGTTGACTTGGATGTGCACTTTGGGTCGTTATTGTACATGAACTCAAACATTCTTTTTCTCATCTTCAGTTGCCTAACAGTGTCACAAAGTAGACTGGTGTTAGGATCTACCCATGATTCCCTCTATCTTGACTAGAGTCCTAGTTCCTGCTGAAGAGAAACAGCCCCATAGTACGATGCTGCCACCACCATGCATTTTCATTTTCTTTTTCCATAAAATGATGAGATTTGTGTTTCCACTTAAGGCTAGAAAAAGATCTGACAAGTTATCTTGACTCTATTTTAACAGGAGTGTGTAGACTTTTTATAGCCTCGGTAGATTGGTATACGTGTGCGGCACACACCACACATGCTGTTCCTGGCTTGAAATGCTACGGATTATAATATTCATAATCGAAACAGTACATGATCTATACTTCAGCTTGTACTGTGCTGAAGCAAAAAAAAAGCGTTCTTAAGTTAAAAAAAATAATAATAAAATTAAATGTTCTAACTGCCACTGAGCACAAGCGAACATATCAATGAAACTTAAGAACCTTATTTGATCATATGCAAAGTCATGTCATTCTTGAGGTAAAACAGGAATACTGCTTGGAAGTGCTTTCTTGCTTGTCCGTTATTAAAATCATCCAGTCATTTTCAGGTTTCAGCTCTGTGCTTCATGCTGGCACTTTCAAGTAACTTTGTAGGCTGAAAGAGATCGCCGCTGGAAGCAGGTATGTCGAGTATCACTTCAGATATGGAACTGTTCTGCCGCTGACACTAATTAAGTGTCCGTGGATTTCTATGAAACCGGACTTTTCTTTATGAAGTTAAAAAATAAATAGAAAATTGTGCTGTTGTAGAGTTTCGAGAAAAAGAAATTATTCATGCTGTTTGGAAATACAGTGTTATACTGTGTGTATATATATATATATATATATATATATATATATATATATATATATATATATATATATATATATATATAAAGTTGATACCATGGTGTGGTATAAAAATAAAATGAAAAAAAATTAATTAAAAACTCTCCTGGAGGACATCCTCCTCTGGCAGATACTGGCAAAAAGAGAGAGAGAGAGAGAGAGAGAAAGAGAGAGAGAGAGAGAGATTTTAGTTCAAACACTGTCTGACCATGACTAATAAGTGCTAAGGTGCACTCCTAAACGCACACACACACCCCTTATACTCTGAAAGCAAGCATTAGTTTAAATTCACTGATACGGTGTCAGGATAAAAAGATTTATTAAAAGCATGAACATGTGAATAATTATTAGTGACATTAGGCTACATTTAGCTGACAGGACACGGGCTGAATGGAGATGCATGGTGGTCCATTAGGAGGTAGTTTATAACATTGCAATGCGTTAGCATCATTAACAAATAGAGAGAGATAGAGGGGGGGGAGAGAGGGAGAAAGAGAGAGAAAGAGAGGGTGGGGGGAAGAGAGGGAGAGTGAGGGAGAGAGAGAAAGAGAGAATGGGGAGAGAGGGAGAGAGAGTGAGTGGGGGAGAGTGAGAGTGGGGGAGAGAGAGAGAGTGGGGGAGAGTGGGAGAGAGAGAGAGTGGGGGAGAGGGGGAGAGTGGGAGAGAGAAAGAGAGAATGGGGGAGAGTGGGAGAGAGAGAGAGAGAGAGAGTGGGGGAGAGGGGGGAGAGTGGGAGAGAGAGAGTGGGGGAGAGGGGGAGAGAGGAGGAGAGAGAATGGGGGGAAAGGGGGAAAGTGGGGGGGGGGGAGAGAGAGAGAGAGAGAGAGAGAGAGAGAGAGAGAGAGAAAGAGAGAATGGGGAGAGGGGGAGAGAGAGAAAGAGAGAATGGGGAGAGGGGGAGAGAGAGAGAGAGAGTGGGGGAGAGGGGGAGAGTGGGAGAGAGAGAGAGAGAGTGGGGGAGAGAGAGAGAGAAAGAGAGAATGGGGAGAGTGGGAGAGAGAGAGTGGGGGAGAGTGGGAGAGAGAGAGTGGGGGAGAGTGGGAGAGAGAGAATGGGAGAAAGGGAGAGAGAGAGAGAAAGAGAATGGGGGAGGGGGGAGAGGGGGGAGAGAGGGAGAGAGAGAGAAAGAGAGAATGGGGGAGAGAAAGTGGGGGAGAGGGGGAGAGTGGGAGAGAGAGAGAGAGAAAGAGAGAATGGGGAGAGGGAGAGAGAGAGAAAGAGAGAATGGGGGAGAGGGGGAGAGAGAGAAAGAGAGAATGGGGAGAGGGGGAGAGAGAGAAAGAGAGAATGGGGAGAGGGGGAGAGAGAGAAAGAGAGAATGGGGAGAGGGGGAGAGAGAGAAAGAGAGAATGGGGAGAGGGGGCGAGAGAGAGAGAGAGAGAGAGAAAGAGAGAATGGGGGAGAGGGGGAGAGAGAGAGAGAGAGAGAATGGGGAGAGGGGGTGAGAGAGAGAGTGGGGGAGAGAGAGAATGGGGAGAGGGGGTGAGAGAGAGAGTGGGGGAGAGAGAGAATGGGGAGAGGGGGAGAGAGGAGGAGAGAGAGAAAGAGAGAATGGGGAGAGGGAGAGAGAGAGAGAGAGTGGGGGAGTGGGGGAGAGAGAGAAAGAGAGAATGGGGGAGAGTGGGAGAGAGAGAGTGGGGGAGAGGAGGAGAGAGAGAATGGGGGAGAGGGGGAGAGGGAGAAAGAGAGAATGGGGAGAGGGGGGGAGAGAGAGAAAGAGAGAATGGGGAGAGGGGGAGAGAGAAAGAGAGAATGGGGGAGAGGGGGAGAGTGGGGGGGAGAGAGAGAGAGAGAAAGAGAGAATGGGGGAGAGGGGGAGAGAGAGAATGGGGAGAGGGGGCGAGAGAGAGAGAGTGGGGGAGTGGGGGAGAGAGAGAAAGAGAGAATGGGGGAGAGGGAGAGAGAGAGAGAGTGGGGGAGTGAGAGAAAGAGAGAATGGGGAGTGGGGGAGAGGGGGAGAGTGGGGGAGAGAGAGAGAGAGAGTGGGGAGAGTGGGAGAGAGAGAGAGAGTGGGGGAGAGGGGGAGAGGGAGAGAGAGAGAAAGAGGAAGAGAGAGGGACAGGGGAGAGAGAGAGTGGGGGAGAAGGCGGGGAGAGAGAGAGAGAGTGGGGGAGAGGGAGAAAGAGAGAGAATAGGGAGAGGGAGGGAGAGAGAGTGGGGGAGTGAGAAAGAGAGAATGGGGTAGAGTGGGAGAGAGAGAGAGTGGGGGAGAGGGGGAGAGAGGGAGAGAGAGAGAGAGTGGGGGAGTGGGGGAGAGAGAGAAAGAGAGAATGGGGGAGAGGGGGAGAGTGAAAGTGGGGGAGAGAGAGAAAGAGAATGGGGAGAGGGGGAGAGTATGAGAGAGAGAGAGAGAGAGAGAATGGGGGAGAGGGGGGGGGAGAATGGGGAGAGGGGGCGAGAGAGAGAGAGAGAATGGGGAGAGGGGGCGAGAGAGAGAGAGAGAGAGAAAGAGAGAATGGGGGAGAGGGGGAGAGAGAGAGAGAGAGAGAGAGAGAATGGGGAGAGAGAGAATGGGGAGAGGGGGCGAGAGAGAGAGAGAGAGAGAGAGAGAAAGAGAGAATGGGGGAGAGAGAGAAAGAGAGAATGGGGAGAGGGGGGGAGAGAGAGTGGGGGAGAGAGAGAAAGAGAATGGGGAGAGGGGGAGAGTATGAGAGAGAGAGAGAGAGAGTGGGTGAGAGAGAGGGAGAGAGAGAACAAGAGAAGGAAGAGAGGGAGAGAGAGAGAGAATGGGGGAGAGTGGGAGAGAGTGAGAAAGAGAGTGGGAGACAGAGAGGGAGAGAGAGAAAGAGAGAATGGGGGAGTGGGGGAGAGTAAGAGTGGGGGAGAGAGAGAGAGAGTGGGGGAGAGAGAGAAAGAGAATGGGGGAGAGTGGGAGAGAGTGAGAGAGAGAGTGGGAGACAGAGAGGGAGAGAGAGAAAGAGAGAAGGAAGAGAGGGAGAGAGAGAAAGAGAGAATGGGGGAGAGTGGGAGAGAGCGCGAGAGAGAGAGAGAGTTGGAGAGAGAGAGATTCAATACCTCTTTATTCAATCAAAGCAGGACTATGTACATGCTTGATGCTCTGATGCAGAGCGTATAAATACACACACACACACACACACATACCCCAAAGCATTGACATGATTTAGTCCAACACAGTCCCAAAAATAAGAGCATTCTCCACTATTGAACATAAGACATCTTTGAGGCACCATATATGAGTGAACTCCTCTACATTATTTGTGGTTTTGTAGAAAGCAAAATGGAGATTTAATCTGGCCTTTACCATTCTGACAAAAACTGTGTTTGCGTCACAATCTGATGACTCCTCAACTTTGTTTCTTCTTGTAAGGTAAATTGCCATTTTTGCTTGGCCTAGCACGAAGTTAAACAGTTGACCTTTCCTTCTCTCCTTCTGACTGTATCTAAACCCAAAAATAAACAGCTGCTTGGAAAACTTTTCCCCAAACATCATGAACATTTGTTGTAGCAGCTGAAACAAGGTGTGTAGTCTGGTGCACTCTGAAAAGCAGTGATAGACCGTTTCCCTCTGCAAGCAAAAAGGACAGTTATCTCTTACACTGGGGTTGATCACAGAAATAAAAGCATTCACTGCAACAATGCCATGTAAAATTCTCCACTGTAAATCTCAACCCTTTTTGTCAACGGTGGTTTGTATAGCGCTCTCCATGCAGGTTTGACTTCACTGTCGAGCCCTAAATGGGCTCTCCAAGGAGTGTCAACCCTGTCACGTAGTTTGCGTTTATTCAACACTTTTACATATACAGAGTACATAATTCCCCCCCCCATGGTTTCCAGCCTATTTGTGAAGGTCTCTCTGGACTCCAACAGCTGTCCTGTACAGTCTTTAAAATCAGGAAGGAGAGTCACTTCAGGGAAGGGCTCGTCAGCATTTGGGTGACGGTGTCCGTTACAGTAGTTGTTCAGCAGAGACAGTTCCGTTTTTGTGAGCTCGCGCTTCCATGTGTTGAGCAGTTGGCTTAAGACCCTGGTGGAAGTAATTCCTACATGAGAGGCTAGACCTGCAGCGTTGATCAGGCCGGGTCCACATCGCTCGACCACATGTCCTAGTGTGACAATCCCAGCTGAAATGAACAACTGCATCACAGAGGGTCCCGCTACGCGCTCCACGTTGAAGCGAGTCCCATGCACCACTGGTTCCTTCAGTAGCCATTTTGGAGCATCCCCCACACAGTAAACAGTCCTTGGTAGAACTTTGGAAAATCTTGAAGTTTGTGAGAAGTCAGGTCCATCAGCCACAAAGACTCAGCAAGACCCAAATTCCGGCCTCGTGTCAATATGGTTCGGGCCAAGGGTCTCCAGACAAGGTCTCTGGGCCCAACAAGGAGCCTTTGAATGAACTGGAGTCGGAAGGCGGCGCCCCTGCTGGCGAGATGGAGGAGTCCCTGCCCTCCTTCCTCCTTGGGTAGAAAAAGTACGCTTTGCGGGACCCAATGCAAACGGTCCCAGAAAAAGTTCACCAATGCTGCTTGTATTTTAGCCAGCAGCTGTGCTGGAGGGTCTACGCATGCTAAGCGGTGCCACAGTATAGACGACACCAGATTGTTAATCACAAGTGTGCGACCCCTCAAAGACATGTGCGGTAAAATCCATTTCCATTTATTTAAACGCCCTTCCACCTTCTCTAAAACATTATCCCAATTTTTCCTCACAAAAGTATCATCACCGAGATAAACACCAAGATACTTGAAACCGCATTTGTTCCACCTCAGCCCAGCAGGTAAAACCAGTTTCTTACACAGCTCACCGCCCAATGTTATCGCTTCACTTTTTCCCCAGTTAATTCTTGCAGAGGACACTACACCAAACTCATTAATGCTTTCTACAAGGGTGTCAATATCTTCTTGTTTCTCGGTGATGACAACAACATCGTCAGCTTAAGCAGATAATTTAAAAACTGTTTCACATCCAGGAAGGGTTACACCTGAAAGAGACCGTCTTAATCTGTTTAGGAGAGGCTCTATGGCCAAGGAGTACAGCATGCCAGATAATGAACAACCTTGTCTGACTCCTCTCTGAACCTTAAAAGGAGCACTTAAAGCACCGTTGATCTTTAAAATACTCTCAATGTCACTGTACAAGACTCGCACCATGTTTATAAAACCCGAGCTGAACCCGAACGCACCTAGCGTTTGCCACAGATATTGATGTTCAACTCTGTCAAAGGCCTTTTCCTGATCTAGAGAAATCAAGCAGAATTCACAGCCCAATGACTTGGAGAGGTCCAGAACATCACGAATTAGAATGATGTTATCAGATATCAACCTGTTGGGTATGCAGTAGGTCTGATCGACATGAACGACATGCTCCATAACGTTTCTCAGCCTCATGGCCGACACCTTTGATAAAAGTTTGTAGTCAGCGCTGAGAAGAGCTGCTGGTCGCCAGTTTCTGATCTCCTGTAAATCTCCTTTTTTAGGGAGAAGGGTAAGGATTGCCCTCCTGCAGCTCAATGGTAGTTGCCCCTTGTTCAAACTGTCTCTGATAACAAGCAGTAGATCCTCTCCGATAACAGGCCAGAATGCTTTATAAAAGTCCACAGGAAGACCATCAATACCTGGTGCCTTACCGCACTTTAGGCTCTGCAACGCAGAAAGTAGCTCAGCAGCAGTGATTTCAGCCTCCAGGTCTGCGTTGACCTCCTCTGAGACCTTGGGTAAACCCTCATAAAAGGACTGCGCCACCTCTGGTTTCTCCTGGAACTCTTTCCTGAAAAGCTTTTCATAAAAAGTTACTGCACACTTACGGATCTCCACAGACTCCTGTAGCAGGTGCCCGGTGTTGGACCGCAGAGAGTGCATGAGCTTCCTCTGTGCATTCCTGTGTTCAAGGCCAAAGAAAAAGTGAGAGGGTACATCCATCTTTACGACATTTTGGTGACGAGATCGAACCAGAGCACCTTGAGCAGAGAAACCCAACAGGTTAGATAGAGCTGATTTTTTCCTCTGGAGACTTTTTAAATGCTCTCCTTTTCTAGAGAAATTTGCCAAATCTTGCAGCTTCACTATTTCACTCTCCAAATTTTTCATGGCCCTCATCATGTCTTTTGTGACATTGAGAGTGTACTGTAGGCACAGCTGTTTGATCTTACCCTTCCCTATGTCCCACCACTGTTGTAGAGACGTGTATTCGGACTTAGTTTTTGTATAACTTCTCCAAAAATACACAAAAATATCCTTAAAAGCATTGTCAGACAACAGAGATACGTTAAAATGCCAGTAGGCGCTATTACATTTCACATCCTTAATAAAGATGGAAACTTGGACAAGGGAGTGGTCTGAGATTCCAACTGGGTGTATTGAGCAGCTTCTCAGTATGTTGCTTTGATGTGCGAAACAATAAAATCTATCAAGCCTTGCCAAAGACAAAAAGTTGTCTTTCACATGAGCCCAAGTATACTGACGCTGAGTGGTGTGGAAGAGCCTCCAAACATCACACAGATCGTTCGCATCGATTAATTTAACCAGACATCCCTTACTGGCTCCATGTGGCTCCGGGTGGTTTCTATCCAGCACTGCGTTTGCAGTGCAGTTAAAATCACCACCCAGGAACATATATCCGTCATCACCACAATTACTGATAACAGTGTTTAAAGTGTTTAAGAAGACCACCCTTTCTGTGCCTACAGTTGGAGCGTATACATTGATAAAATTTAATTTGACATTTTCGAATACAGCTTGTATCTTTAACAAACGTCCCTCAATAATTTCCTCAGTTACACAAGAGATGGGTAAAAAATCTCTAGAAAACAAGATCCCAACCCCTCCGCTGTTACTGCTCTTATGACTGAGGAATGTTTCCCCGTCCCATTCCTTCTTCCACGCAGTTTCATTATCAGCTGTGCTATGTGTTTCTTGTAGGAATATGACATTTAGCTTCTTAGCCTTAAACAAGCTGAAAAGGGACGCTCTCTTCACATCCTCTCTAGCACCATTAATATTCAAGGATCCCAGCTTTATGTCGCACATGGCAAATGATAAACTGCATTCGAACAGAAACGTGAGATTAAGACAAAATAGGGAGAAAAGAATGTGAGACATTTAACCATCTTTCACCATTTTCTCTCTAACTTTCGTCATCAGTTTCTTGAGACGATAACCGTCTTGTTCACTAAAAGTTGGTTGATCGGTGCTTTCTGTGTTCTTCATAAACATTTTAACAGAATTAAGGAACAATTTTAAATCCGGGAAAAAATCCTCAACTTTAACGAAACGCATGCCTTTTGTCCTGTCTAAAAACGACTGAATTTCAGTGGAAGAGTAAGCGCCCTCTACCTCCATCTGAGAGTCTCCGCCTACATCACTTTCCACACTTTCACCCTCTTGTGTGTTTGTAAGACCGTCCTCTGACTGAGATGAACAGCCCATTGATTTAACCTTTGACACTTTTGCAATTTTTTCAGTGTTTGATTTATTTTCCGGATTTTTCCTCTTGGTGGATAATTTAGGGAGGTCAGCGTCCATGTGAACCTCCTCCTCATTAGCCAACACTGACTCTGCCACCCTGGTTGCGGTGTGACCAACGTTCACCTCCACATCTAAACCACCCTGTTCGTTCTGTTCTCCCTCTACGTTCCATGTCACCTCATTCTCCTGATCGCTATGGTCTCGGGTTTCCTCCTGCGAGGCCTGCACGCTTCCCTGCGGTTCGTCCGGTACCGAGTCCCTGCTTTCGGCTCTAACGGGCAGGGGTCCCTCTGCGTGAGCAGCTGGCCGGCTCTCGCCTGCTCTCTCCGGGCACGAGCGGATCACGTGTCCTACAGCGCCACACCCAAAACACTTCATGGTTTCTGACGTTACATGCACGGTGTAATCAAAGTCATTGATTTTAAACTTAAACACCAAGTTCAGTTCTTCGTCGCTCTTTTTAAGAATCATATGAACCTGCCTCCTGAAAGACACGACGTGTTTAAGGTGAGGAGATTTACAGCTGATAGGGATCATCTTTATCGGAGACACTAGTTTACCGTACCGCTCCAGCTCTTTCTCCAAAAGCTCGTTTTCTAGAAACGGGGGTACGTTTGAGATAATGACCTTTTTAGCGGGATTTACGAGGGACAAAACCGACACGTGAGAACCTTTAATCACTATTCCGTTCACAAGTAGCTGATTTACTTTATCCATGTTATCTAGAAAGATCACAACCGCGCTGTTCATTCTAGACGCAGCTTTAATACTTTCATAACCGACAATCTCGCCGACCGCTAGACTACACTCCTCCACCGAGCTCCGTCAGGTGGGGACAGTTTAATATCACTCCTCCACCGAGCTCCGTCAGGTGGGGACAGTTTAATAACACTCCTCCACCGAGCTCCGTCAGGTGGGGACAGTTTAATAACACTCCTCCACCGAGCTCCGTCAGGTGGGGACAGTTTAATGACACTCCTCCACCGAGCTCCGTCAGGTGGAGACAGTTTAATAACACTCCTCCACCGAGCACCCGTCAGGTGGGGACAGTTTAACGGCGTGTCTGCGAGTCAGTTTGTGAAAGCTAAACTTTTCACCTGCCGCCATGCCGACCGGCCACGCCGGCAGCCGCCGACTCCACCAAACACACACACACACACACACTCCACCTTAAGAAAAAAAAAAGGATCAGATAACTTATAAACCTCAACGCGCACACTCGCTCACAACAAAGAGAAATAATAGAGAAAGTAGATTAAAGAATAAAGCGTCCAAGGAAGGACAAATGCTCTCACACACGCAGCTCTCGCGCTAACCACACCCACTCCCAGCATACACCAGAGAGAGAGAGAGAGAGAGAGAGAGAGGGAGAGAGAGAGAGAAGGCAGAGAGGGAGAGAGAATGGAGGAGAGTGGGAGAGAGAGAGAGAGAGAGACTTTTTTAACTTTTAAATTGTCCTTTTTATTCAGTCATTTAGATTCCTCCAAAATTTAGAGACATGGTAGATAATGAAAGAAATTCCATTGATACATAAATAAATAAATAAATAAATAAATAAATAAATAGAAATTTTAAAAAGTGTAGAAAAAAATAAAAATAGTAAAAAATACATAAAATTGGCAGGAAAACAAGGTAAAAAGGAAACTATTTCACACCCTGCTCTTTTTTTTTAATTAAACTTAAAACTCCTGCACCTACAGAGCATAAAACCTCCCCAACTGCCCAAACTTCCAAAAATTCCCGCAGCCTACGAGTCATTTAAAAAAAAAAAAAAAAAACACATTCAACTTTGAGTCTAGCTTTAACTAGTGCAGTTAGCAGTTTTTCTGCCTCCTGAGTGCCTCCTCCCTGCATTTTGTTTTTTCTTGAAAGCCAGATAGCGAGCTTGGCTTGGCCTATTATAAAATTCAGTAGAAACACAGCTTTATTTTTTGGAACGTACTTTGGCCCATATATGTAAAGGCTTTCTGCCCATGTAACGCCCAGCCCTCTGCACCAGGCTCTAAGTAGAGAGAACAACCTTTGTAATCTTCGACAATGCAAGAACAAGTGTTCTACTGTTTCTTCCTCGCCACAGAAGAGACACTCCCTGCCCCTTGTGGGGTCGATGTGTGCCACGTGTCTGTTTGTGGCCATGGCCCCATGCACTATCCGCCACTGAAGATCAGCTGTGCGCTTCTCTATGGGCGGTTTGTACAGGGACCTCCAGCATCCTCGTGGGGAAGAGTCCGGTGCCAACAGCCCTGACCAGTGTGATTCTTTCCGTCCTGTCAAAGCACCTCTGTACACAACTTTAATACATGTTTCATACAGTGCTTTCTTCGACGCGTCCTCCAAAGTTGTCAGTGTCGGTGTTTTAAAGGATAAAAGAGCTCCTTCCTCTCGCTGATTCCCCTCTACTGCCGCAGAGATTCGTAGAGATGAAATGGCCTGCTGGTTTTCCTCTCGGTCCTGCCCCAATGCTTCCCTGAAAAGGGAGGGCAGTGCAGAGACCACCTCTCCCAACAGTCTCTGAATGAGGCGGCCCGACAGTACCCCCGTCTCAGTGCACAGTTCTCTAGCTGTCTTCCATCTGTTTCCAGCCCTCAGATTCTTGATTTTTGTGAGTCCTGCTCTCCGTAAGCGCTGTCGAAGATATGTTGATTCTAACATTTTGGACTGTATCACTGAGTTGTAGAACAACGGCTCTTCTTCTATGTTGGGAAAAAAGTCTGCACCGGTCCTGCTGATGTTCAGTACTGAAGACCAGGCTCTCAGGACAGACTGGTAGAAGGTTGTTGTAGGTGATAGGTCCATTTCCTTCAGATTCAGCACGAATAGGTGTTTATCGTACGCCAGGTCTTCAATGCGCTGAAGTAAGGCACAGGCTGTAATCTAGCTAGAAGATTTTTTAAACGGTATCTCTTCCTTTGGTCTAGCTCCTCGTAACTTGTACGTTGTAACTTTACTTAAGCTGTACGTTGTAACTTTACTGCTGAAGCAATAAATTTTTCAGTATCCGAAAAAAAATCCTTGATCTCAACCTGTCTGCTGAATGTGTCATCCAGAAATCCCTCAATTTCAGTTAGTGAATAGAGCTCTTGATCTTCCCCCAACTGCGACCCACTAATGTCTGCGATATCGGAGAGGTTGTCATCCTGGAATTCCTCCTCTTCCACTTCCTTCTCCTGCTCTGCTTGAAGACTTACTGACTTCTCACTACTGTCTGCTATATCCATGTTTTCTGACCCCCCCTCCCCTTCTACCCCACATGCTATCTGACCCCCCCCCCCCACTGCTGTGCCCCATTTTCTGTCTGGCCCCCCCACTACTGCACCCCCCATACTAGGTGACCCCCCCTCCACTGCTGCACCCCCGGTGCTGTCTGCCCCCCCTCCACTGCTGCACCCCCGGTGCTGTCTGCCCCCCTTCCACTGCTGCACCCCCGGTGCTGTCTGCCCCCCTTCCACTGCTGCACCCCTGGTGCTGTCTGACCCCCCTTCCCCTGCTGCACTCCCCATGCTGTCTGCCCCCCCCCCTCCACTGCTACACCCCCCATGCTAGCTGACCCCCCCTCCACTGCTGCACCCCCAGTGCTATCTGACCCCCCTTCCACTGCCGCACCCCTGGTGTTGTCTGACCCCCTTACTCTGCTCCGTTTTTGTGCCTGTACTATAGATTCCTGAGTTCTTTCTACTTCTGGGCCTCTCCCTCCAGGAGTCAGCTCATCTAACCCCTCTCTTAGTTCCTCCCTTGTTTGCTCAGGTCTATCAGGTCCATTACCCCCCGCCGTGGTTTGGTCAGTGTCCTGTCCTCCATCAGTCTCTGACTGCTCTACACTGCTCACATTAACCTGCTTCTCCACCCTGACTCCGCTCGGCCCCGCTTCCTCTCTGTCTTGTTTCTTATGTGGACACGCAAACTTTTTGTGCCCAATGTCCCCGCATTCGAAGCACCTCATGCTCCCAGTGTTGGCGTACAGCATGTATGACTTTCCCTCATGCCATTCTCTGAATGAAATATCCAGCGTGGGTTCATTCAGAAACATGAGCACTGTGCGCCTGAAAGAGGTCACGTGCTTCAGCGCGGGGTTTTTACAGTTTAACGGAACCGTTCTCACACCGCTCACTATTTTACCGAAGCGAGACAGCTCCCGCTCGATATCCTCATTAGGGATGAACGGCGGAATATTCGAAACCGTGACTTTAACTGTTGTAGCCCTCAGCGGAGTGACGGAATAAAGCTCTCCACTTACCTTTATTCCGTTTTCAGTCAGCTGGTGCATGAGTTCCCTCTCCTTCACCAACAGCACCACGGCCTTGTTCATTCTCGATGCCGCCACAATGTTTTCACATTTAATAAGCTCCCCTACCGCCATTAGCACCTGCTCCACCGAGACCTCGGAGCTCACCTCACACCGCACCCCGTGACGGAGTGAGAGAGGCCGGGCTCCACTGCTCAGGTGAGCCGCCATCCCTACACCCCGCCACGAGATCAACAGCTCCCCGCAGCAAAAAAAAACAACTAATAACACCGCTTCCTTGATAATATTATCACACACTCACCCAGTTATTGTGCTCTGAAATTCCAAGATGTAAAGAAAGAAATATATCTATATAAAGATAGAAAAAATTCATTCGCTCTCACACCACGCTCACACGCCACGCTCGCTCACAAACTCCCAGCATGCACCAGAGAGAGAGAGAGAGAGAGAGAGAGAGAGAGAGAGAGAGAGAGAGAAAGTTTGTAATTATCACTTCATGGGGACATCATCATGTTTACACAGCAACCTCATGGGGACCAAAAACATTATGGGGACAAAAATCCATGTCCTCACAGGGGTGATGCATTGAAAAGTGTTGAGGAGGCTGTAAACAGATGCCTCACAAATTTTTATCTTTGGCATATAACGCATGATCTGGACAAACTGTGTGTGTGATCGGTTTGGTCTATGTCGCCCCCTTTAGTCTGGAACCGGTATTTATTGGGGGAGGGGCTTGGCCAACCACTTCACACACGCTGCAAGTCTAATTTATGCAAATTATGGTACCACCCACTTAGTAAAGGACTGTGGTTAATCTGCATATGCACATTAGCGGATTAAAAAGCTTTAAAACAAAGAGGTAAAATGTTTAAAGTTTTGTTCAACTAGGCATTAATATTGATATTTGATTAAGTTAAAATTAACAGAAAATGTAAGTGTACAAAAAGTGACTGGTAAGTTAAAAGCCTAATTAGACTGTTAGAAGGTTAGATTGTTAGCATAAGCTAAACATTAATAAGTTAGAACAGATAGTTATCATGTTGTCCAAATAATTATAAGTCACAATAGTAATTAAAGTTTGAGTTTTTAAATTTTCGCACAGCGAAATGACACTTTTTTTAAAATCTCTAAACAGTAAAACGAAATCCTTAAGTTGGGTTATGGCGGAGTGTAGTTTTTTTTGACTGCACTAATAGTTCGTAAACACCACACAGGAAGTAGGAAAAGAACTACATTTCCCATCTGCCCTGGCTGTCACAGGCTAATAGCACCAGCTGCTTTCCATTGCCCTAATGAGTGATTCTACTGCGGCAACGAGACCAAATACAACGAAAGGTAAGTTATTATTATAATTTTTTTTTTTGCAGTTTATGAGTTTGTAATTTTATTTCCCTGCTTTAAGACTTTATTTATAATTGAATCGCAATATTAAAGTAATTGTTATGCTAGCGGACTTTACTAGCCAGAGTTAGCACACACTTTAACCAATCCAGCACATTAGTAAGTACAATAAGTTAATAAAATGAAGTTAATATATTAAATAGGCTTTGGTGGTTGGCATGTCATGTGAATATTTAGTGTTATACCGACTTCTGTAACTAGCTTCACCATGTAACGGATAGTTCGGTTATAAATAGCAGAGTCAGGCTTCCTAAATAGTTATCGATCTGAGCGCTGGATTGAGTTTAAAGCCTCTGAAATCGAGGACAGGGTGGACAGTAGTCTGGACCGAGCCGAGCTCATTAGTTCCAGTTATTAGTTTGTTATGAATCTGTAACGAGCTGGGCGGTGGTGTGATGTGCTTCGATGTTGTAACTACAGCGCGCTCCTTTTATTCTGCGTCTCTAAACACCGCAGCTGAGCTGTGATCTGTGTGTAGAACAGGTTCTCACTCAGCACAGTTATTAGCAAGCACGGATATGGTTATTTTCTTACTCAGAACATCACTAGGGACTGAAAATCTCAATATATTAACATTTTCTTTAGAGGTAAAATGGCACGAAGGTGGAAGAAGAATAATTATAACTAGACCAGTACATTTCCTGAAGAAAATGTGAGCGGTGCTTGCCATGGTGAAATCGGGACAGGGCGCCAATACATTCAAGAGCCGCCCGCGTAGGGTGCCAATACTTTCGAGAGCCAGACAGATGGGGCGCCAGCATTGTTAGAGCCGGTTGTGTAGTGCGCCAATACTTTTTAGAGCCAGCCGTCAAGGGCGCCAGTACTTTTGAGAACTGGCCGCGGTGGGTGCCAATACTTCTGAGAGCTGAACAGATCGTGTGCCAATACATTTTAGAGCCGAACGTGTACGGAGGCAAAACTTTTAGAGCTTTCTCCTTAGAGGGCCAATACTTTCGAAAGTCAATGCAAGTCTATGGGAAATTTTCTGATTTTGAGCCTCTGTAGCAGGAATTCCGGCATTCCGAACGCTTATAAAAGTCATAGCACACTTCTCCTCAATAAGCCGATCGATTTGACACCTCATCCGTCGATCTCCGACAAAAGGTGCCAATTCAGATTGGGCGCCAATACTTTTGAGAGCTGACAGTGTAGGGTGCCAATACTCTCGAGAGTCGGACTAATAGGTTGCCAGAGGGGTTTAGCATGATGCTCGCATGTTTTAGCATCATGCTAGCATGTTTTAGCATCATGCTAGCATGTTTTAGCATCATGCTAGCATGTTTTAGCATCATGCTAGCATGTTTTAGCATCATGCTAGCATGTTTTAGCATCATGCTAGCATCATGCTTGCACGTTTTAGCATCATGCTAGCATCATGCTTGCACGTTTTAGCATCATGCTAGCATGTTTTAGCATCATGCTGGCATGTTTTAGCATCATGCTGGCATGTTTTAGCATCATGCTGGCATGTTTTAGCATCATGCTGGCATGTTGCTAGCATGTGTTGGCACTGTACTGGCCGTGTATGTTTTCTATATAAAGTCATAGCACACATTTCCTCAATAAGCCGATCGATTCGACACCTCACCCGTCGATCTCCGACAAACGGTGCGGGACTAGTTACGCGCC
Organism: Ictalurus punctatus; assembly: GCF_001660625.3. Lineage (NCBI taxonomy): Eukaryota > Metazoa > Chordata > Actinopteri > Siluriformes > Ictaluridae > Ictalurus > Ictalurus punctatus. Next base: position 480,757 of record NW_026521086.1, read on the forward strand.
GAAAAAAAGTGGAATAATAATAATTATAATAATAATAATAATAATAATAATAATAATAATAATAAGTATACAAGGGAACAATAGTAGTGCTTTTACAAGCACCACTAATAAAATGATCCATAGAATTAACCTGCATAAAAAATGACAATGTCTGCATAGTTTTTCTTCAAAGTGTACTTTCATTGTACTTGAAAATTGCAGTTGTAAAGTATTTGTCCACTTAAACATTTACATCTGACCGTTAACAATAAAAATTCTGTGCAGAGCTATCATATTTGTAGAATTTGATGTGGAATATTCGGTCACTGAATACTTCTCTCTTTCTCTCGTTGTGTATTAAGTATTGATGCTGCAAAAGAAGACGGATCTTTTGGTAGGCTGGTTATTGATGACCACAAGCACCCAAATGGCAGAATGCAGAAGACTGAAGTGGATGGAAGCCCACATCTTGGTCTGTTTGCTTTAACAGACTTTAAAGAAGGTGATGAAATTGCCTACAATTACAGAGGAGGAGACTGGCCTTGGTGCAGCAAGGTATGCAGGGTATCTCCTTCTCTGTTTTCACAATTTAAAAATTATTCAAAAATAAACATTGTCTTATCCGGCAGTGTTGCAATTCATTTTTGTTGCACAGCAAATTTTGTGCTTGTGCATTAACAATAAAATTAGACATTATTGTTCATCTGATCTGCTTCAGGTATTTTACTGCCACGTTTAAACATTAACTACAAAACGTGTGTGTCTGAATGCACCGTAATTATCCCAAAGTCTTCCAAAGTATCCCATATCTAACCCTGAAATCACAAACTTAATTCCTATAGTGAAATAATTATTGTTTTTGTTGTATTGAACAGCATATTTGTTTTCTGTTACATAATCTTGTCTGTTAATAGTTACTATACGGAGTCCCCACAAAGCATGTTTTATTCAGGTGTGTGAGGGAGTCTTGTGATAGCTGAATAGATATGTGAATTTAGAACAGTGTCCCCATAGGTCACTTAAACCTGTTTAAATATGCAGATTATGGAGGGGGACACTGCTGAGAGCAATGGCCAGGAGAAACAGCAGCCATCACAGTCTACACCTTTTCTGGATCATAAATATCAGAATTGTGTAGTTTGCTGGCACTTTTAATCCTGCCTTTCAATCACACCTCTCCATAATTTCCAACATAAGCATCCCCTGGGACTTACTAGGTTCCCTACTGTATCTTCTCCAAGAAAACTGAGTACTCCTAGTTACTATTTGGTACATATGCACAAACTGCAGTCAGAGTTTTCATTCTTGAGACGTGAAATCTAAGTTCCAGTCTGTAAGTTGCCAGACAATAATTTCTGTTGGGTGTAAAGGTGTGTGTTTGCTATGTAACTAATGTTTATTCTTACATTTAGGTAAAACATCTACTCTGAAAAAGAGGAAGGCTCGGGAAGGAAATCAGGTCCATGCAGTGGGGAGACATATGAAGACCTTCATCATGTCATGTCGTGACCCAGGGAAGTTGGTCAGTGAAAACTGCATTAGATCTGAGTCTTTATATCTTAAAGATAGAGACTGGCAAAGTGTCAAATTCTATGTCTATAACTGCACTGTCGCTTACAAAAGAGATATAAACAAAGATTAATTACCACTTTGATAGTAACACTTTACATCTATATTACAGATACTGTACATCATAACATCTGTAGTAATGCTTTAATAATAAGTTACATTACACCTCTAGCCTTTTACTTTGTAATGAAACACTCAGCATTTACTTCATCATAAACTAATCAGGAACAAATCAGGCATTTAAAATATCCATTAGAATCTTTACCTACACCGTTATATTGAATTAGATCAAATTGGTTTGGGCCGCCTTCTTCCAGTGGGTCCTTATGCAGGTGACTGACAAGTTCATGAGTAAGCCTATTGGGCAATAAAAGCTTCAGTGTGCTACCCATTTACATGTTTAGACTGCCTGGAATCAAAATTAGCTACCTCAACATACATTATTAAGTTGTTACTGTCACTTTTTAGCTTAGTCAGTTAAGTGGATATAGAATTGTGTTTATGACATTTGGTTGTGTGTCTGTGTTTGGCTAGTATCTTTATTTTTCTCAATATGTTTAACTTTGAGCTGGCTATATGTAGTAAGCAGAAGTGTTATGTCAAACTTAAATGAGTCCAAGTTCATTCATGGCACATGTGAGCTTAGTAGTTGTGCACTTTAATGGGCAAATATTTGTTGTCTTTTACAGTAAAGAAGCTCAAGACTCAAGTTGTCTTTATAATGTTGAATAGACAGGGTTTTTTCATCTTACTGACAATTTTTCACTTGATTAGAGATCCAGACCAATAAACAAATCCTTCATGTAGCTAAAATATCAAAAGGATGAGTTTCTTTGTCATTTTGACTTGCCAAAATGACTGGGGATAGTGTTAATTTGTGATGCATGCCTGTGATAAATAAGTGAGGTTCAGTACAGCTAGCACCTCTACTTTCTATTCCACAAAAAAAATTGTATACTTTGGAGCAGGAAATGAAAAGCTTCTTAGAATTATAGCCTCAAAACTAATAATAGCACTGGTACCACCTTCCTTAACAAGTTCCTAGGTTTCTCAAAGGGTTCCTCTGTTGGAAATAGAAAGCTCCAAAAAAATGTAGTCTGTTATCTATTACGTGCAGATATTGAAATTTGTGTAAGAGAGCTTTTTGATAACCAAACTTTCACTGATAGCATATTTCACAAATAAGGCTAAGAGTCCTTAGTATAAACAATTAAGAACAACTGTTCAATATAATTTCATGAGAAGCTCAAACCTTCAAATAGAGAAAATACACATCATATCTGCTTTACAGACAGCCCTCTAAATTAGACATACTTAGTTTGTAATTTTGTATAAATAATTATAGAGTTAAATTGACAACTTTGTTTTTTAAAACCATGTCCCATTGTTATATAAACGACCTGATCTGTGTGTATGCAGATTAACTATCTAGTGATGTCCCCTCTACAACATGAAAACCAGCTAATTTGCTGTGCATGCAAATTAGGTCCCCATTAATGATGAGTTCTTGTTATGTCCACATTAGGTGTGAAAAAACCAAGCACAGAAATTTTGAGATTTAAATCCAGAATTTGAGATATGTGTTCTCAGGCTTAAATTATACATGCCTGATTTTTTCACATCTGTAGGACCTCAGGAAAGTGGTGTCCCCACAATGCATGGGTGGGACTACTGACCCCAGAATGTTATAATTACAAGAATGTGTGTGTGTGTGTGTGTGTGTGTGTGTGTGTGTTAAAGGTACAGGAGCAGTCTGTCTGTGCAGCTACAGTAAATGTTAATAATAATAATAATAATAATAGGACGTTATTTAAAAGCTCATGCAGCTGATGTTATTTTTATTTAGTAGTTAATTTAACATGCTATGCTAACATGTAAACAATAAGATAATATTACCTGACGTACATTTTACACTCAATATTGTCTGTTTCTGTTCTATTTCACCAACAAAAATATTTCCAAACAAAGCCACAGCAGGTCCTGCTCCTTTTTCCTCCTAATTCCCTCATTTCTCCACGTTGGGATTAATAAAGTATTATCTTATCTCATCTTTTGTTCAAATGGGAGATTTCTTATTTATTTTATTTATTTTATTTATTTTGTTTATTTTTAAATAGGAGACTTTTTAATACTTTTATTAAAAAATGGCTTCATGTTTCTATTATAATGAAGCATTTGTTCAAACAAAAATGTTTTCAGTCCTTTAAGGATCATTGTAACTGATGATGTTGTTATTATTATTATTATTATTATTATTATTATTAATAATAATAATAATAATAATAATAATAATAATAATAATAATGATGATGTGGTGTCATGTCCTCTGATTTCTGTGTGAGACAAACGCACTCATATTTCTGTTACATGGGAAACTTTAGGGTTAGGGTGCATACATACTCTGCTTTAAATAAACAGCAGGAGATTGAGCACCAGTGACTTGACACCTACAGCTGACAAAGCTGCAAGCAGGGTTCATACCTGCGCAAGAAAACCCCGTTGGATTTAGAGTCCGACGCCTCAAAGTGATTTAAGGAAACACTAGGCTATTCTACCGGAGCCGACGGACGTGTTTGTCCGTGTTAGACCCTTCTCCAACAACAACTTTGCAGTCTCGTTTATATTCTCAGGTTTCCGCACGTGGACGCCCTCTTCAGTACATTTACTTCAGTCAAGTAATTAGAGCCTTTACTAGTTTACATGAATACATTCGGACGACTTACTTTACGTCAAAGCATTTTTCTAGGATAAAACACAAGCGTGTTTGATGAATGCCAAGGTGCTTTCTTGCTCATCTGAATAGAGTTCTCTCTGCATTATGACACAGTTTCATAACAGGCTTCCAGTTGCGCAGGTGAAACCCCGGTGTAGTTCAAGTCCAGTGCCCTTTTCTCTCTGCAGTCAGGAAGATAGTGCACACGAGTTAGTTGACACAGACCGCTGATATGCCTTGAGCAGGCTTCAAGTTGCGTAGGGGAGACCCCAGTGCATTCCAAGTCCAGTGCCATGTTCTCTTGGCCATCAGAGGAAGGGAGCATGAGACAAGACTTAAGTGCATTTCCTTGGTTCATTTATGTTCTGATGGTTTATGTTTTGATCGTTTCAATGTGCCAACCTTCTTTACCAGCCGTAATCACGATGGAGAATGAGACAAGGCTTAAGAGTGACTCCAAGGCTCATTTACGTTTTGATCGCGCATGGTTGCAAGTTTCCAAAGTGTCATGTGTCTTTTCAAATGGCTTCATGTTTCAATTATAATGAAGCATTTGTTCAAACAAAAATGTTTTCAGTCCTTTAAGGATCATTGTAACTGATGATGTTGTTGTTGTTGTTATTATTATTGTTATTATTATTATTATTATTTTTAATAATAATAATAATGCTAATGCTGATGTGGTGTCCTGTCCTCTGATTTGTGTGTGTGAGAGAAACACACTCACATTTCTGTTACATGGTAAAGAGTAAGTGTATTATGGCTGTGTGTGTGTTTGAGGTCAGTGTTCTGATATTTCATCATTTCTCTTCCAGGCTGTGGGAGTGTGATCTAACAGAGGAAAGCTGTAGAGTTCTGTCCTCAGTTCTCAGATCAAACTCCTCCAGACTGAGAGAACTGAACCTGAGTGACAATAACCTGCAGGATTCAGGAGTGAAGCTGCTCTCTGCTGGACTGGAGAATCCACACTGTACACTGGAGATACTGAGGTACACACACACTCACACACACACACACACACACTGTACACTGGAGATACTGAGGTACACTCACACACACACAGAGACACACACACACACTGTACACTGGAGATACTGAGGTACTCACACACACACACACTCACACACACACACACACACACACACACACACACACACACACTCACAAACACACATCCAGTTTCCATCTGTGGTGATTGTAATTGTAGTGATGTACAGTGCATCCAGAAAGTATTCACAGCGCTTCACTTTTTCCACATTTTGTTATGTTACAGACCTTGGAGTGATTATTGACTCCAGCCTATCATTTGATGCTCATGTAGATAATATTACTAGGATAGCCTTCTTTCATCTCAGAAATATTGACTATATAATGACTGCATCATACTCCAAAAAAGTTGGGACAGTTGACTGTTTACCGCTGTGTAACATCACCTTTTCTTTTAATAACACTTATTAAGTGTTTGGGTGCTGAGTGAAGACACCAGTTGGTTAAGGTTAGCAAGGAGAATTTCCCCCCATTCATCCATTATTCATTTCTTTAGCTGTGCTACTGTACGAGGCCTTCAGTGCCTTATTTTGAGCTTTATAATGCGCCACACATCGGAGGCAGGTCAGGACTGCAGGCAGGTCATGCTAGCGCCAGCACTCTCTTCTTACACAACCATGCGTTTGTGGTTTGGTGTTGTCCTGCTCTGGATGGCAGCATGTGTAGCTCCAAAATGTGTACATATCTTTCTGCATTAATGATGCCCTCACAGATGTGTGTTACCCATACCATGGACACTGGCACACCCCTATACCATGGACACTGGCACACCCCTATACCATGGGCACTGGCACAGCCCTATACCATGGACACTGACACGCCCCTATACCATGGACACTGACACGCCCCCATACCATGGACACTGACACGCCCCTATACCATGGACACTGACACGCCCCCATACCATGGACACTGGCACGCCCCCATACCATGGACACTGGCACGCCCCCATACCATGGACACTGGCACGCCCCCATACCATGGACACTGGCACGCCCCCATACCATGGACACTGGCACGCCCCATACCATGGACACTGGCACGCCCCCATACCATGGGCACTGACACGCCCCCATACCATGGGCACTGACACGCCCCATACCATGGGCACTGACACGCCCCCATACCAACTGACACGCCCCCATACCATGGACACTGACACGCCCCCATACCAACTGACATGCCCCATACCATGGACACTGACACGCCCCATACCAACTGACATGCCCCATACCATGGACACTGACACGCCCCATACCATGGACACTGACACGCCCCCGTACCATGCACACTGACACGCCCCCATTCCGTGGACACTGACACGCCCCCATACCATGACAGACGCTAGCTTTTGGATCTGACTCTGATCACAGCTTGGATGGTCCTTTTTCTCTTTGACTCGGAGAACACGACGGTTGTTTTTCCAAAAACTATTTAAAATGTCGACTCATCAGACCACAAAACAAGATTCCAATGTGCTACTGTCCATCTTAGATAAGACCGAGCCCAGAGAAGTGGTCGGAGCTTCGGGACAATGTATGGCCTCTGCTTTACATAGTAAAACCTTAACCTGCATCTGTGGATGCAGCGGCGAATACTGTCGACTGACTAAGGTTTACCAAAGTATTCCCGAGCCCATGTCAGGATCTTCATTACAGACTCATGACGGTTTTTAAGACAGTGACATCTCAGGGAGCGGAGATCACGCGCATTCAGAAGTGGTTTTATGCCTCGCCCTTTACGCACCGAGATTTGACCGGATTCCTTGAATCTTTTAATTATATTGTGCACTGTAGAAGGTGAAATGACCAAAATCCTACCGATTTGTCTTTCGGGAATGTTCTTCTCAAAGTGCTGGATTATTTGCTGACATATCTGTTGGCAGATTGGCGAGCCTCGACCCGTCCTTACTCTTGAAGGACTCGGCCTTTTTTGAAGGCTCCTTATGTATATGATTAGACGATAATTAGACCTCACCTGTTTCACATCGCCGCCTTCTTTCAACTCGTCACATCGTATTAATCCTAAATGACCCCTGTCCCAACTTTTTTGGAACGTGTTGCAGCATCAATTTCAAAATGAATGTTCATCTTCCAGAAAGTTGATTAGGTAAAACATCAAATACCTCGTCTTTATGTTTTTTGTTTAAATACAAGTCAATGTACATTTACAAATGACTCTTCATTGTTTTATTAGCATTTTCCATACTGTCCCAACTTTTTTGGTATTGGGGTTGTCTAATGTCACTACATGATGCGGAAATACTAGTTCATGCTTTCGTCACCTCTAGACTAGATTACTGTAATGCCTTACTGTCTGGATGTTCCAGTAGGAGCATAAACAAACTCCAGTTAGTCCAGAATGCAGCTGCTAGAGTCCTCACTAGAACCAGAAGATACGACACATCACCCCGATCTTATCCACACTGCATTGTCTCCCAGTGAAATCTCACACTGATTATAAAATACTGTTATTAACCTATAAAGCACTGAATGGTCTCGCGCCATGCAACTTTGATCAAAAGATGCAAAGTATGTTTGCATAAGTAGTATGCTAGAGTACGAGGCGTATGAGTTCCACTCTCCTCTGTGAAATCCACCTTCATCTTCTGTTTCTCCATCACTGCCTCCAGCTCTGTTGCCTTTCTGACATCCTGAGAAAAAAACACTCATCATTTATACACATCATTAGCATGTGTGAGTGTGTGTGTGTTTACCTCCAGCAGTGCCTTCTGTACGGCAACTTGTCTGTACACCCTCGCTCCTTCTTCAGGAATGACCGCGCGAAGTTCCTCTTTATTCAGAGAGAATAGCTGAGCTCCTGTTAACACACAGACACTGTGTAGTCCCACATACATACACACACACACACACACACACACACACACAGATATTAATAAATTAATAGATAATGTTTTATAAAAATGTGACAAGAGGCAGTGATTCACACAGGCCACTATAGGGAGCCGGAGCACAGACTGCCCTTTTACTAGACCATTAAAAATAAAGAGAATTAGAGTCACACCAGTAACTAAGTTCCAACAAGAGTAACACACACTTTCTGTCAAACTGTCAATCAAAGTAGTGTGTGCTGATTTATAGCCCTTTGTGCTTCTCAGGCCGACATTTCTGTAAGTGGCCTAATTTATGACCGGGGTGGGGGGGTAACCCTATCGATTGTATCAGTGGGTCAATCTAGCTCCTGTGTGTCTGGGCAGTGGTGGAGAGGGGTGTGTGGAGGAGTAGCCCCCCAACAAAGGTGTTCATGTTAATGAGTCTGTTTTTTTTTTTTGTTTTTTTTTGGGGGGGGGGTGAAATACGTCTGAAAAGGGTATCAATGGTTAATATTGGGCATGTGTTTGTGTTACTGTGTGGCGTTATTTCGTTTGTGTAAACACACTGTTAGAAAAGCATAATGTTTGAATGTGTACATATAGGAGTAGAATATTTGTTTGTGAAATAAATGAAAACAAATGTAAATGTACTGGTCTAGTTTATTATTATTATTGTTGTGTGTGTGTGTGTGTGTGTGTGTGTGTCTGTCTTATTATTTCCTGTAAGTGAACTCTGTGCTGATACAGGGTTTGATTTAACACACCGATGTTGGAGTGAAGTAAACGTGTGTCCTGCTGTAATCTGGAGAAGGAGACATGACCTCCAACATGAGTGTGTCTGGAAAACAGGACTTAAAGAGAGACGAGAGGTGAGTTACTTTTCCATTCACCAGCAATAAACACACGCCGTCTCATGGAACAGATCTGTATCTCTAAACACTCACTAGTTAACAGAGGAACTAGACTTTGGTTTAAGGTGTTTAATAGCAGTGAATATATCACTGATCTGATCTAAGAACAGTTTAGAGAAATCATTCACTGAGAGAAGAGTAAAAAGGACTGTGTAATGTGGAGGAGAAGAGCAGCGTAGCTTTGAGTCAGTGAACTCTACAGGCTTTAAGACCCAGCTGAGTCAGTTATCTGTGACTGGGACTCCTGACATCAGTGTAATTCCTGAGGTATGGGGCGTGTCTCCTGTTTGAATAAGTGTGCAGACTGGAGCTGAATAAAAAAGATGGAATTATTGGTGTTTAATGATGAACACATTGTGTAACAGTGCTGAGACAGCAGAGTATCAATTATTGCTGATATTTCTGTTTAATTCTAGAATGAAGGAGGGAAAGAGATCAGACTCACCAGAACCCAGCTGTGTGTCCATGAAGAGTGACTGATCAATGGAGCAACCACTTACCTTCAGAGACGGAGCCAGTTCTCCTGATGTGAGGTCAGTACAGTGAGGTGTTTTACAGCAATGTTCCACCTGATCAAACTCACTGGTCTCATTCTGAAGCAGTAAAACACTAAACTGTGCAGTGCTGCAGCTCTCAGACTGGCAGTGAGGAAAACTGCTTTAAGAGTTCAGTTCAGTCTGCAGTCCCTGAGCTGGAGGGTCTGTGGTGCTACACAACAACATTTACACCTGGGACATTAATGACTAGATTACTATTTTATTCATAAACATGTTAGTGTCAGTGAGAAATCCTGAAATCAGTGCATTGTGTTAAGAGGATAGTGTTATATATCTGTCTCTGTATGTATTAGTGTGTGTTGTGCAGCTATGAATACATATAGTCTATATCACATCATGTGTTTTATTTCTTCACAGACCACAACAGAAGAAATCAAACCTCAGCAGAAATCAGTTGGACTCCATATTCAAGGTGTGTGTCTTTTTAATGTGTGTGACTTGTGTGTGAATATGTTGCAGGTTTTTTTTATTATTTAAGATCATGACAATTTACAGATTTAATAATGTGCAGCAGCATTATGGGTAATTGGACAGAATTTCAGCTGTAACTGTGGTAATAGAAAGAGACTTTTATTCTTTTCACAAAATAAAAGCATCTCTAAGTGTGTAACATTATAATATTTAGATGTGTTCCTGTGTGTTTCTAAGCAGGAGCTGGAACACAAAGTCATCACTCTGATAAAGAATGAGCTGAAGACATTTAGGAAGCTCCTGAGTCCAGATTACCCAGCATGCACTGAGAGGGAGGTGGAGGATGAGGAGGATCTGCACAGTGTCAGAGACGGAGCGCTGAAGATCACACTGCACATCCTGAAGAACATGAACCACACAGATCTCGCTCACACACTGCACAACAGTAAGAGCTCTGAGTCATGGCTTTATTCCATCAGGTCCACTTTAGAGAAAGGAAATAGTTTTAGATAGGAACACTTTTAGTTTGAAGTTTGAGTTTATTATCATGTACATCTGCTGCTTTTCTGTTCTGTTCGTGGTCCAGCTTGTGGTGACTCTGTACAATGGTCCTGTTCCTTCAGGAATATTTACTACATGAATCAGGAATGAACAGCAGCATTAGAATTTTACATTTAATCCTGTGTTCAGTGATTTTACATTAAAACATCTTATTACTTTGTTTATTAGAGTCTGTGGCCTCTGTGTATCAGACAAAGCTGAAATCCAGCCTGAGAGAGAAGTTTAAAAGAATTAATGAAGGAATCTCACAGCATGGAAGCTCAGCACTTCTGAATGAGATCTACACAGAGCTCTACATCACAGAGGGTTGGAGTGGAGACGTCAATAATGAACATGAGGTGAGACAGATTGAGACAGCGTCCAGGAGACCAGCAACACAGGAGACACCCATCAAATGTAATGATCTCTTTAAAGACAAGTCCATCAGAAGTGTGCTTACTAAAGGAGTTGCTGGAATTGGAAAAACAGTCTCTGTGCAGAAGTTCATTCTGGACTGGACTGAAGGAAAAGCAAATCAGGACGTCACCTTCATGTTTCCACTTCCCTTTAGAGAGCTGAATCTGATGAAGCAGAGACATCTCAGTCTGATGGATCTTCTTCATCACTTTTTCCCTGAAATGAGAAAACTAGAATTAATAGACTCCTACAAAGTGGTGTTGATCTTTGATGGTCTGGATGAGTGTCGACTTCCTCTAAATTTCCAGAAGAATGAGAGACTGTGTGATGTGACAGTGTCAGCCTCAGTGGATGTGCTGCTGACGAACCTCATCAAGGGGAATCTGCTTTTCTCTGCTCTCCTCTGGATAACCTCTCGACCAGGAGCAGCCAATCAGATCCCTCCTGAGTGTGCAGAAAAGGTAACAGAGGTACGAGGGTTCAGTGATCCTCAGAAAGAGGAGTACTTCAGGAAGAGGATCAGTGATCAGAGCCTGGCTGATAAAATCATCTTACACATGAAGTCTTCAAGAAGCCTCTACATCATGTGCCACATCCCAGTCTTCTGCTGGATCTCAGCCACTGTTCTAGAGAGAATGTTGGGTGAAGCAGAGAGTGGAGAGATCCCCAAGACTCTGACTCAAATGTTCACACACTTCCTGATCTTTCAGATCAAACACAAGGACCAAAAATACCATCAGAAATGTGACCCTGATCCTCAGCAGACCAGAGAGAGTATCCTGGCACTGGGAAAACTGGCTTTCCAACAGCTGGAGAAAGGAAAACTGATCTTCTATGAGGAAGACCTGAGAGAGTGTGGCATTGATGTGAGAGAAGTGTCAGTGTACTCAGGAGTGTGTACCCAAATCTTCAGAGAGGAGTTTGGGCTTCACCTGGGGAAGGTGTTCAGCTTTGTACATCTGAGTGTTCAGGAGTTTCTGGCTGCTTTATACACATTTCTCTCCTTCATCAGCAGAAATGTAACAGAACAACCAACCATTAATCTGTCTGATCTTCTCAACAAGTCAAACATGTCTGATCTCCTCAAGAGTGCAGTGGACAAGGCCTTACAGAGTGAGAACGGACACCTGGACCTGTTCCTCCGCTTCCTTCTGGGTCTCTCACTGGAGTCCAGTCAGACTCTCTTACGAGGTTTAATGCCACAGACAGGAAGCAGCTCTCACAGCAAACAGGAAACAGTCGAGTACATCAAGGAGAAGATCAGGGAGAATCCATCTCCAGAGAAATCCATCAATCTGTTCCACTGTCTGAATGAACTGAATGATCATTCTCTAGTGCAGGAAGTACAGACTTACCTGAACAGAGGAGGTTACAGTCGTCTCAGGGGAACCAGACTCTCTCCTGCTCAGTGGTCAGCTCTGGTGTTTGTGTTACTGAACTCAGATCAGGAGCTGGATGAGTTTAATTTGAGTAAATATGACCGATCAGAGGAATGTCTTCTGAAGCTGCTGCCAGTGGTCAAAGCCTCCAGAAGAGCTGTGTGAGTATTTTTATTTATAAATGTATTACTGCATGGTTTAGGATTTTAATGTAACACTGAACTGCACTGTTTGGATTAATGCTGGTTAATAATTACTCTAATCATCTTTAAACAAACCTCTGGTACTGTTAAAGAAGAGTTTCACTCTTTACACCAACACGTTACGTCTGCACTGAGGGCGGGGCCATGTGGACAAAACCTTCCATCACCATTTATTACCTTTTCTCTAAAACTGATGAAGAAATGATCTCTACAGAATAACTGCATGTATTCATCACTGCTTTTTGATCAATTTGTGATCTAAACACCAGTGAAAGGCACTTTTTCTTTTCTCCTTTCATTTGAAAGTTACATTGAACAGAACTTCACAAACGAGAAGAAGAAAAACAGAACACTGTCACCATGGGAACAATATGAATACAGCATGTGACACTGGTGATATAGAGGATATAGGAAAATATCTATCAATAGACATGACTGATTATTCTATTTTCTGGTCCTATGATGTGTATCAGCGTATCACACCGCCCAATCTGCACTGAGGGACACGTGAGAGTGTCGTGGAAAACAATCTTTCCAACCTAAGTTAAAGACTTCAGAGACAGAGGGTTTGTAGATGCCAAAGGTCATCAAACTTTATTGAAACAACAAAGTGAGACAGTCTGCAGAAAGTCTGAATTAAACACACACACACACACACACACACACGTCTTTATATACTTTTCTGAAGCAGTTAAATTATCCCTAGTCGGGGCATTAACCTCTTCTTTCTGAAAACAAACCAATCTCCATCGCCGTAATGAATTATTCATATCTATATGATACCTTACATTTGTGGTGCATGCGTTGTTAGTTGGATTTTCTTATGGTTTTATTGGGACAAGGTCATTTTTTGCAGCGCATGCGCCTTGCGTTGAATTTTCTGAAAGGTTTCATCAGGACAGGATTTTTACCCCGTCCCAGATTTCCCCCTTATACCTTAATGACTTTGTGGCTTTAGTCCCAGCCTGGTACACTTCATCCTGGAAGTCTGATCTGTTACTGTGACACTGGTATTGAAGCTTAAAGGGCTTTGATTGGAAACACAGTTCTGGTGAATGTCTAATTGCTCATTTATTGCCAGAATAAAGCTGCTTTAGACAAAACACACGGTTCTTCTAACTCAGGTTAGACAGGACATACAGAGATACAGAAAAACACCTGATGTTCAGTAACACATAGACGTCTTCTAGCTCACTACACACTTACAATAGAACTTGATTAAAACTCTTCTGTGCTTTTTCACTTTCACACCGACCTTGTTTGGTTTGCACCGATCAGACTTTCTCTTTAGATTGGATCTGGTGTGGGATTAGTTTACAGGATGAAAGAGGATTGTCCTCGAGGACGGATTTCCAGTTAGCAAAAATATCATAATCCCTCTGTGCAGATCAAGGGATGCGTCCTGTTTACAACTTTAATCTCTAACAAAAAATGTGAATATTTACCATAAACAAACAAACAAACAAATAAATAATGCATGCACTGTGTGAGACGGATTTCCAGTTACTCGTCAATTTACTCCACACACTCTCTCACACACACACTCTCACTCACACACACACACACTCTCTCTGTCTCTCTCACACACACTCACACACACAGACTCTCACACACACACAGACTTTTTTACATGTACGTCCCTTAAAAATGGTTTCCATTATTCAAACGAAAACCCTTCTGATTTCATTTCAATAATAATAATAATAATAATAATAATAATAATAGTAATGCTGATGTGGTGTCCTGTCCTCTGATTTGTGTGTGTGAGAGAAACACACTCACATTTCTGTTACATGGTAAAGAGTAAGTGTATTATGGCTGTGTGTGTGTTTGAGGTCAGTGTTCTGATATTTCATCATTTCTCTTCCAGGCTGTGGGAGTGTGATCTAACAGAGGAAAGCTGTAGAGTTCTGTCCTCAGTTCTCAGATCAAACTCCTCCAGACTGAGAGAACTGAACCTGAGTGACAATAACCTGCAGGATTCAGGAGTGAAGCTGCTCTCTGCTGGACTGGAGAATCCACACTGTACACTGGAGATACTGAGGTACACACACACACACACACACACTCACACACACTCACACACACACACACACACACACTCACACACACACACACACTCACACACACTCACACACTGTACACTGGAGATACTGAGGTACATTCACACACACAGAGAGACACACACACACACACTGTACACTGGAGATACACACACACACACACACTGTACACTGGAGATACACACACACACACACACACACACACACTGTACACTGGAGATACACACACACACACACACACACACACACACACACACACTGTACACTGGAGACACACACACACACACACACACACACACACACACTGTACACTGGAGATACACACACACACACACACACACTGTACACTGGAGATACACACACACACACACACACACACACACACACACACTGGAGATACACACACACACACACACACACACACACACTGTACACTGGAGATACACACACACACACACACACACACTGTACACTGGAGATACACACACACACACACACACACACACACACACACTGTACACTGGAGATACACACACACACACACACACACACACACACTGTACACTGGAGATACACACACACACACACACACACACACACACTGTACACTGGAGATACACACACACACACACACACACACACACACTGTACACTGGAGATACACACACACACACACACTGTACACTGGAGATACACACACACACACACACACACACTGTACACTGGAGACACACACACACACACACACACACACACACACACTGTACACTGGAGATACACACACACACACACACACACTGTACACTGGAGATACACACACACACACACACACACACACACACACACTGGAGATACACACACACACACACACACACACACACACACACACTGGAGATACACACACACACACACACACACACACACACTGTACACTGGAGATACACACACACACACACACACACACTGTACACTGGAGATACACACACACACACACACACACACACACACACTGTACACTGGAGATACACACACACACACACACACACTGTACACTGGAGATACACACACACACACACACACACACACACACTGTACACTGGAGATACACACACACACACACACACACACACACACTGTACACTGGAGATACACACACACACACACACTGTACACTGGAGATACACACACACACACACACACACACTGTACACTGGAGATACACACACACACACACACACTGTACACTGGAGATACACACACACACACACACACACACACACTGTACACTGGAGATACACACACACACACACACACTGTACACTGGAGATACACACACACACACACACACACTGTACACTGGAGATACACACACACACACACACACACACACACTGTACACTGGAGATACACACACACACACACACACACTGTACACTGGAGATACACACACACACACACACTGTACACTGGAGATACACACACACACACACACACACACACACACACACACACACACACACACACACACACACACACTGGAGACACACACACACACACACACTGGAGATACACACACACACACACACTGGAGATACACACACACACACACACACACACTGGAGATACACACACACACACACACACACACACACACACACACACTGGAGATACACACACACACACACACACACACACACACTGGAGATACACACACACACACACACACACACACACACACTGGAGATACACACACACACACACACTGGAGATACACACACACACACACACTGGAGATACACACACACACACACACACACACTGGAGATACACACACACACACACACACACACACACACACACACTGGAGATACACACACACACACACACACACACACACACTGGAGATACACACACACACACACACACACACACACACACTGGAGATACACACACACACACACACACACACACACACACTGGAGATACACACACACACACACACACACACACACACTGGAGATACACACACACACACACACACACACACTGGAGATACACACACACACACACACACACACACACTGGAGATACACACACACACACACACACACACACTGGAGATACACACACACACACACACACACACACTGGAGATACACACACACACACACACACACACACACACACACTGGAGATACACACACACACACACACACACACTGGAGATACACACACACACACACACACACACACACACACTGGAGATACACACACACACACACACACACACACACACACACACACTGTACACTGGAGATACACACACACACACACACACTGTACACTGGAGATACACACACACACACACTGTACACTGGAGATACACACACACACACACACACACACACACACACACACACTGTACACTGGAGATACACACACACACACACACACTGTACACTGGAGATACACACACACACACACACACACACACACACTGGAGATACACACACACACACACACACACACACACACTGGAGATACACACACACACACACACACACACACACACTGGAGATACACACACACACACACACACACACTGGAGATACACACACACACACACTGGAGATACACACACACACACACACACACACACACTGGAGATACACACACACACACACACACACACACACACACACACACTGGAGATACACACACACACACACACACACACACACACTGTACACTGGAGATACACACACACACACACACACACTGTACACTGGAGATACACACACACACACACACACTGTACACTGGAGATACACACACACACACACACACACACACACACACTGGAGATACACACACACACACACACACACACACACTGGAGATACACACACACACACACACACACACACACTGGAGATACACACACACACACACACACACACACTGGAGATACACACACACACACACACACACACACTGGAGATACACACACACACACACACACACACACACACTGGAGATACACACACACACACACACACACTGGAGATACACACACACACACACACACTGTACACTGGAGATACACACACACACACACACACTGTACACTGGAGATACACACACACACACACTGTACACTGGAGATACACACACACACACACACACACACACACACACACACACTGTACACTGGAGATACACACACACACACACACACTGTACACTGGAGATACACACACACACACACTGTACACTGGAGATACACACACACACACACACACTGTACACTGGAGATACACACACACACACACACACACACACACACACTGGAGATACACACACACACACACACACACACACACACTGGAGATACACACACACACACACACACACACACACACTGGAGATACACACACACACACACACACACACACACACTGGAGATACACACACACACACACACACACTGGAGATACACACACACACACACTGGAGATACACACACACACACACACACACACACACTGGAGATACACACACACACACACACACACACACACACACACACTGGAGATACACACACACACACACACACACACACACACACTGTACACTGGAGATACACACACACACACACACACACTGTACACTGGAGATACACACACACACACACACACTGTACACTGGAGATACACACACACACACACACACACACACACACACACACACACACACTGGAGATACACACACACACACACACACACACACACTGGAGATACACACACACACACACACACACACACACTGGAGATACACACACACACACACACACACACACTGGAGATACACACACACACACACACACACACACTGGAGATACACACACACACACACACACACACACTGGAGATACACACACACACACACACACACTGGAGATACACACACACACACACACACACACACACACACTGGAGATACACACACACACACACACACACACACACACACTGGAGATACACACACACACACACACACACACACACTGGAGATACACACACACACACACACACACACACACACTGGAGATACACACACACACACACACACACACACACACTGGAGATACACACACACACACACACACACACACACACACACACACACTGGAGATACACACACACACACACACACACACACACACACTGGAGATACACACACACACACACACACACACACACACACACACACACTGGAGATACACACACACACACACACACACACACACACACACACACTGGAGATACACACACACACACACACACACACACACACACACTGGAGATACACACACACACACACACACACACACACACACACTGGAGATACACACACACACACACACACACACACACACACACTGGAGATACACACACACACACACACACACACACACACACACTGGAGATACACACACACACACACACACACACACACTGGAGATACACACACACACACACACACTGTACACTGGAGATACACACACACACACACTGTACACTGGAGATACACACACACACACACACACTGTACACTGGAGATACACACACACACACACACACACACACACTGGAGATACACACACACACACACACACACACACACTGGAGATACACACACACACACACACTGGAGATACACACACACACACACACACACACACACACACACACACACACACACACTGGAGATACACACACACACACACACACTGTACACTGGAGATACACACACACACACACACACACACACACACACACACACACACACACACACACACACTGGAGATACACACACACACACACACACACACACTGGAGATACACACACACACACACACACACACACACTGGAGATACACACACACACACACACACACACACACTGGAGATACACACACACACACACACACACACACACTGGAGATACACACACACACACACACACACACACACTGGAGATACACACACACACACACACACACACACACTGGAGATACACACACACACACACACACACACTGGAGATACACACACACACACACACACACACACTGGAGATACACACACACACACACACACACACACTGGAGATACACACACACACACACACACACACACTGGAGATACACACACACACACACACACACACACACACTGGAGATACACACACACACACACACACACACACACACTGGAGATACACACACACACACACACACACACACACACACACACACTGGAGATACACACACACACACACACACACACACACACACACACACACACTGGAGATACACACACACACACACACACACACACACACACACTGGAGATACACACACACACACTGGAGATACACACACACACACACACACACACACACACACACACACACACTGGAGATACACACACACACACACACACACACACACACACACTGGAGATACACACACACACACTGGAGATACACACACACACACACACACACACACACACACACACACACACTGGAGATACACACACACACACACACACACACACACACACACTGGAGATACACACACACACACTGGAGATACACACACACACACACACACACACACACACACACACTGGAGATACACACACACACACTGGAGATACACACACACACACACACACACACACACACACACACTGGAGATACACACACACACACACACACACACACACACACACACACACACACACTGGAGATACACACACACACACACACACACACACACACACACTGGAGATACACACACACACACACACACACACACACTGGAGATACACACACACACACACACACACTGTACACTGGAGATACACACACACACACACACACTGTACACTGGAGATACACACACACACACACACACTGTACACTGGAGATACACACACACACACACACACTGTACACTGGAGATACACACACACACACACACACTGTACACTGGAGATACACACACACACACACACACACACACACTGTACACTGGAGATACACACACACACACACACACACACACACACACACACACTGTACACTGGAGATACACACACACACACACACACACACACACACACACTGTACACTGGAGATACACACACACACACACACACACACACACACACACTGTACACTGGAGATACACACACACACACACACACACACACACACACTGTACACTGGAGATACACACACACACACACACACACTGTACACTGGAGATACACACACACACACACACACACACACACACACACACTGTACACTGGAGATACACACACACACACACACACACTGTACACTGGAGATACACACACACACACACACACTGTACACTGGAGATACACACACACACACACACACACTGTACACTGGAGATACACACACACACACACACACTGTACACTGGAGATACACACACACACACACACACACTGTACACTGGAGATACACACACACACACACACACACACTGTACACTGGAGATACACACACACACACTGTACACTGGAGATACACACACACACACACACACACTGTACACTGGAGATACACACACACACACACACACACTGTACACTGGAGATACACACACACACACACACACACACACACACTGTACACTGGAGATACACACACACACACACACACACACACACACACTGTACACTGGAGATACACACACACACACACACACGTACACTGGAGATACACACACACACACACACACACACACACTGGAGATACACACACACACACACACACACACACACACTGGAGATACACACACACACACACACACACACACACACTGGAGATACACACACACACACACACACACACTGGAGATACACACACACACACACACACACACACTGGAGATACACACACACACACACACACACACACACACTGGAGATACACACACACACACACACACACTGGAGATACACACACACACACACACACACACACACACACACTGTACACTGGAGATACACACACACACACACACACACACACACACTGTACACTGGAGATACACACACACACACACACACACACACTGTACACTGGAGATACACACACACACACACACTGTACACTGGAGATACACACACACACACACACACACTGTACACTGGAGATACACACACACACACACTGTACACTGGAGATACACACACACACACACACACACACACACTGTACACTGGAGATACACACACTGTACACTGGAGATACACACACTGTACACTGGAGATACACACACTGTACACTGGAGATACACACACTGTACACTGGAGATACACACACACACACACACACACACACACACACTGTACACTGGAGATACACACACACACACACACTGTACACTGGAGATACACACACACACACACACACACACACACTGTACACTGGAGATACACACACACACACACACACACACACACACACTGTACACTGGAGATACACACACACACACACACACACTGTACACTGGAGATACACACACACACACACACTGTACACTGGAGATACACACACACACACACACACACTGTACACTGGAGATACACACACACACACACACACACACTGTACACTGGAGATACACACACACACACACACACACTGTACACTGGAGATACACACACTGTACACTGGAGATACACACACTGTACACTGGAGATACACACACTGTACACTGGAGATACACACACTGTACACTGGAGATACACACACTGTACACTGGAGATACACACACACACACACACACACACACACACACACTGTACACTGGAGATACACACACACACACACACTGTACACTGGAGATACACACACACACACACACACACTGTACACTGGAGATACACACACACACACACACACACTGTACACTGGAGATACACACACTGTACACTGGAGATACACACACTGTACACTGGAGATACACACACTGTACACTGGAGATACACACACTGTACACTGGAGATACACACACTGTACACTGGAGATACACACACACACACACACACACACACACACACACACACTGTACACTGGAGATACACACACACACACACACACACTGTACACTGGAGATACACACACACACACACACACACTGTACACTGGAGATACACACACACACACACACACACACACACACACACTGTACACTGGAGATACACACACACACACACACACACACACACACTGTACACTGGAGATACACACACACACACACACACACACACACACTGTACACTGGAGATACACACACACACACACACACACACACACACTGTACACTGGAGATACACACACACACACACACACACACACACACTGTACACTGGAGATACACACACACACACACACACACACACACACACTGTACACTGGAGATACACACACACACACACACACACACACACACACACACTGTACACTGGACATACACACACACACACACACACACACACACTGTACACTGGACATACACACACACACACACACACACACACTGTACACTGGAGATACACACACACACACACACACACTGTACACTGGAGATACACACACACACACACACACACACACACACACACTGTACACTGGAGATACACACACACACACACACACACACACACACTGTACACTGGAGATACACACACACACACACACACACACACACACTGTACACTGGAGATACACACACACACACACACACACACACACACTGTACACTGGAGATACACACACACACACACACACACACACACACTGTACACTGGAGATACACACACACACACACACACACACACACACACTGTACACTGGAGATACACACACACACACACACACACACACACACACACACTGTACACTGGACATACACACACACACACACACACACACACACTGTACACTGGACATACACACACACACACACACACACACACACACACACTGTAAACTGGACATACACACACACACACACACACACACACACTGTACACTGGAGATACACACACACACACACACACACACACACTGTACACTGGAGATACACACACACACACACACACACACACACTGTACACTGGAGATACACACACACACACACACACACACACACTGTACACTGGAGATACACACACACACACACACACACACACACACACTGTACACTGGAGATACACACACACACACACACACACACACACTGTACACTGGAGATACACACACACACACACACACACACACACTGTACACTGGAGATACACACACACACACACACACACACACACTGTACACTGGAGATACACACACACACACACACACACACACTGTACACTGGAGATACACACACACACACACACACACACACTGTACACTGGAGATACACACACACACACACACACACACACACACACACACACACACACTGTACACTGGAGATACACACACACACACACTGTACACTGGAGATACACACACACACACACACACACACACACACACTGTACACTGGAGATACACACACACACACACACACACTGTACACTGGAGATACACACACACACACACACACACACACACACTGTACACTGGAGATACACACACACACACACACACACACACACTGTACACTGGAGATACACACACACACACACACACACACACACTGTACACTGGAGATACACACACACACACACACACACACACACACACACACACTGTACACTGGAGATACACACACACACACACACACACACACACACACACACACACTGTACACTGGAGATACACACACACACACACACACACACACACACACACACACTGTACACTGGAGATACACACACACACACACACACACACACACACTGTACACTGGAGATACACACACACACACACACACACACACACTGTACACTGGAGATACACACACACACACACACACACACACACACACACACACTGTACACTGGAGATACACACACACACACACACACACACACACACACACTGTACACTGGAGATACACACACACACACACACACACTGTACACTGGAGATACACACACACACACACACACACACACTGTACACTGGAGATACACACACACACACACTGTACACTGGAGATACACACACACACACACACACACACACTGTACACTGGAGATACACACACACACACACACACACACACACACACACACACTGTACACTGGAGATACACACACACACACACACACACACACACACACACACACACACTGTACACTGGAGATACACACACACACACACACACACACACACACTGTACACTGGAGATACACACACACACACACACACACACACACACACACACACACTGTACACTGGAGATACACACACACACACACACACACACACACACACACACACTGTACACTGGAGATACACACACACACACACACACACACACACACACACACACTGTACACTGGAGATACACACACACACACACACACACACACACACACACACACTGTACACTGGAGATACACACACACACACACACACACACACACACACACACACTGTACACTGGAGATACACACACACACACACACACACACACACACACACACACTGTACACTGGAGATACACACACACACACACACACACACACACACACACACACTGTACACTGGAGATACACACACACACACACACACACACACACACACACACACTGTACACTGGAGATACACACACACACACACACACACACACACACACACACACACTGTACACTGGAGATACACACACACACACACACACACACACACACACACACACTGTACACTGGAGATACACACACACACACACACACACACACACACACACACTGTACACTGGAGATACACACACACACACACACACACACACACACACACACACTGTACACTGGAGATACACACACACACACACACACACACACACACACACACACTGTACACTGGAGATACACACACACACACACACACACACACACACACACACACTGTACACTGGAGATACACACACACACACACACACACACACACACACTGTACACTGGAGATACACACACACACACACACACACACACACACACACACTGTACACTGGAGATACACACACACACACACACACACACACACACACACTGTACACTGGAGATACACACACACACACACACACACACACTGTACACTGGAGAGACACACACACACACACACACACACACACACACTGTACACTGGAGACACACACACACACTGTACACTGGAGATACACACACACACACACACTGTACACTGGAGATACACACACACACTGTACACTGGAGATACACACACACACACACTGTACACTGGAGATACACACACACACACACACACTGTACACTGGAGATACACACACACACACACACTGTACACTGGAGATACACACACACACACACACTGTACACTGGAGATACACACACACACACACACTGTACACTGGAGATACACACACACACACACACACACACACACACACACTGTACACTGGAGATACACACACACACACACACACACACACTGTACACTGGAGACACACACACACACACACACACACACTGTACACTGGAGATACACACACACACACACACACACTGTACACTGGAGATACACACACACACACACACACACACACACACACACTGTACACTGGAGATACACACACACACACACACACACACACACACACACTGTACACTGGAGATACACACACACACACACACTGTACACTGGAGATACACACACACACACACACACACTGTACACTGGAGATACACACACACACACACACACACACACTGTACACTGGAGATACACACACACACACACACACACTGTACACTGGAGATACACACACACACACACACACACACACACTGTACACTGGAGATACACACACACACACACACTGTACACTGGAGACACACACACACACACACACACACACTGTACACTGGAGATACACACACACACACACACACACACACTGTACACTGGAGATACACACACACACACACACACTGTACACTGGAGACACACACACACACACACACACACACACTGTACACTGGAGATACACACACACACACACACACTGTACACTGGAGATACACACACACACACACACTGTACACTGGAGATACACACACACACACACACACTGTACACTGGAGATACACACACACACACACACTGTACACTGGAGATACACACACACACACACACACACTGTACACTGGAGATACACACACACACACACACACTGTACACTGGAGATACACACACACACACACACACACTGTACACTGGAGATACACACACACACACACACACTGTACACTGGAGATACACACACACACACACACACACTGTACACTGGAGATACACACACACACACACACACACACACACACTGTACACTGGAGATACACACACACACACACACACACACACACACAGTACACTGGAGATACACACACACACACACACACAGTACACTGGAGATACACACACACACACACACACACAGTACACTGGAGATACACACACACACACACACACACACACACACTGTACACTGGAGATACACACACACACACACACACACACACACACACTGTACACGGGAGATACACACACACACACACACACACACTGTACACTGGAGATACACACACACACACACACACACACTGTACACTGGAGATACACACACACACACACACACACACACTGTACACTGGAGACACACACACACACACACACACTGTACACTGGAGATACACACACACACACACACACACACACACTGTACACTGGAGATACACACACACACACACTGTACACTGGAGATACACACACACACACACTGTACACTGGAGATACACACACACACACACTGTACACTGGAGATACACACACACACACACTGTACACTGGAGATACACACACACACACTGTACACTGGAGATACACACACACACACACACACTGTACACTGGAGACACACACACACTGTACACTGGAGATACACACACACACACACACTGTACACTGGAGATACACACACACACACACACTGTACACTGGAGATACACACACACACACACTGTACACTGGAGATACACACACACACACACTGTACACTGGAGATACACACACACACACACACACTGTACACTGGAGATACACACACACACACACACACTGTACACTGGAGATACACACACACACACACACACACACACACTGTACACTGGAGATACACACACACACACACACACTGTACACTGGAGATACACACACACACACACACACTGTACACTGGAGATACACACACACACACACACTGTACACTGGAGATATACACACACACACACACTGTACACTGGAGATACACACACACACACACACACACTGTACACTGGAGATACACACACACACACACACTGTACACTGGAGATACACACACACACACACACTGTACACTGGAGATACACACACACACACTGTACACTGGAGATACACACACACACACTGTACACTGGAGATACACACACACACACTGTACACTGGAGATACACACACACACACTGTACACTGGAGATACACACACACACACTGTACACTGGAGATACACACACACACACTGTACACTGGAGATACACACACACACACTGTACACTGGAGATACACACACACACACTGTACACTGGAGATACACACACACACACTGTACACTGGAGATACACACACACACACTGTACACTGGAGATACACACACACACACTGTACACTGGAGATACACACACACACACTGTACACTGGAGATACACACACACACACTGTACACTGGAGATACACACACACACACTGTACACTGGAGATACACACACACACACTGTACACTGGAGATACACACACACACACTGTACACTGGAGATACACACACACACACTGTACACTGGAGATACACACACACACACTGTACACTGGAGATACACACACACACACACACACACACACACTGTACACTGGAGATACACACACACACACACACACACACACACTGTACACTGGAGATACACACACACACACACACTGTACACTGGAGATACACACACACACACACACTGTACACTGGAGATACACACACACACACACACACACACACTGTACACTGGAGATACACACACACACACACACACACACTGTACACTGGAGATACACACACACACACTGTACACTGGAGATACACACACACACACTGTACACTGGAGATACACACACACACACTGTACACTGGAGATACACACACACACACTGTACACTGGAGATACACACACACACACTGTACACTGGAGATACACACACACACACTGTACACTGGAGATACACACACACACACTGTACACTGGAGATACACACACACACACTGTACACTGGAGATACACACACACACACACACACACACACTGTACACTGGAGATACACACACACACACACACACACACACTGTACACTGGAGATACACACACACACACACACACACACACACTGTACACTGGAGATACACACACACACACACACACACACACACTGTACACTGGAGATACACACACACACACACTGTACACTGGAGATACACACACACACACACTGTACACTGGAGATACACACACACACACACTGTACACTGGAGATACACACACACACACACTGTACACTGGAGATACACACACACACACTGTACACTGGAGATACACACACACACACTGTACACTGGAGATACACACACACACACTGTACACTGGAGACACACACACACTGTACACTGGAGACACACACACACACTGTACACTGGAGATACACACACACACACACTGTACACTGGAGATACACACACACACACACTGTACACTGGAGATACACACACACACACACTGTACACTGGAGATACACACACACACACTGTACACTGGAGACACACACACACTGTACACTGGAGACACACACACACACTGTACACTGGAGATACACACACACACACACACTGTACACTGGAGATACACACACACACTGTACACTGGAGATACACACACACACACACTGTACACTGGAGATACACACACACACACACACACTGTACACTGGAGATACACACACACACACACACACACACACTGTACACTGGAGATACACACACACACACACACACACACACACTGTACACTGGAGATACACACACACACACACACACACACACACTGTACACTGGAGATACACACACACACACACACACACACACACTGTACACTGGAGATACACACACACACACACTGTACACTGGAGATACACACACACACACACTGTACACTGGAGATACACACACACACACACTGTACACTGGAGATACACACACACACACACTGTACACTGGAGATACACACACACACACACTGTACACTGGAGATACACACACACACACTGTACACTGGAGATACACACACACACACTGTACACTGGAGACACACACACACTGTACACTGGAGACACACACACACACTGTACACTGGAGATACACACACACACACACTGTACACTGGAGATACACACACACACACACTGTACACTGGAGATACACACACACACACACTGTACACTGGAGATACACACACACACACACTGTACACTGGAGATACACACACACACACTGTACACTGGAGACACACACACACTGTACACTGGAGACACACACACACACTGTACACTGGAGATACACACACACACACACACTGTACACTGGAGATACACACACACACTGTACACTGGAGATACACACACACACACACACACTGTACACTGGAGATACACACACACACACACACTGTACACTGGAGATACACACACACACACACACTGTACACTGGAGATACACACACACACACACACTGTACACTGGAGATACACACACACACACACACACTGTACACTGGAGATACACACACACACACACACACTGTACACTGGAGATACACACACACACACACACACTGTACACTGGAGATACACACACACACACACACTGTACACTGGAGATATACACACACACACACACTGTACACTGGAGATACACACACACACACACACACACACTGTACACTGGAGATACACACACACACACACACACTGTACACTGGAGATACACACACACACACACACACTGTACACTGGAGATACACACACACACACACACACTGTACACTGGAGATACACACACACACACACACTGTACACTGGAGATACACACACACACACTGTACACTGGAGATACACACACACACACTGTACACTGGAGATACACACACACACACTGTACACTGGAGATACACACACACACACTGTACACTGGAGATACACACACACACACTGTACACTGGAGATACACACACACACACTGTACACTGGAGATACACACACACACACTGTACACTGGAGATACACACACACACACTGTACACTGGAGATACACACACACACACTGTACACTGGAGATACACACACACACACACACACACACACACACACTGTACACTGGAGATACACACACACACACACACACACACACACACACTGTACACTGGAGATATACACACACACACACACTGTACACTGGAGATACACACACACACACACACACTGTACACTGGAGATACACACACACACACACACACTGTACACTGGAGATACACACACACACACACACACTGTACACTGGAGATACACACACACACACACACTGTACACTGGAGATACACACACACACACTGTACACTGGAGATACACACACACACACTGTACACTGGAGATACACACACACACACTGTACACTGGAGATACACACACACACACTGTACACTGGAGATACACACACACACACTGTACACTGGAGATACACACACACACACTGTACACTGGAGATACACACACACACACTGTACACTGGAGATACACACACACACACTGTACACTGGAGATACACACACACACACTGTACACTGGAGATACACACACACACACACACACACACACACACTGTACACTGGAGATACACACACACACACACACACACACACACACACTGTACACTGGAGATACACACACACACACACACACACACACTGTACACTGGAGATACACACACACACACACACACACTGTACACTGGAGATACACACACACACACTGTACACTGGAGATACACACACACACACTGTACACTGGAGATACACACACACACACTGTACACTGGAGATACACACACACACACTGTACACTGGAGATACACACACACACACTGTACACTGGAGATACACACACACACACACACACACACACACTGTACACTGGAGATACACACACACACACTGTACACTGGAGATACACACACACACACACACACACACTGTACACTGGAGATACACACACACACACACACACACACACTGTACACTGGAGATACACACACACACACTGTACACTGGAGATACACACACACACACTGTACACTGGAGATACACACACACACACTGTACACTGGAGATACACACACACACACACACACACACTGTACACTGGAGATACACACACACATACACACACACTGTACACTGGAGATACACACACACATACACACACACACACACTGTACACTGGAGATACACACACACACACACACTGTACACTGGAGATACACACACACACACACACTGTACACTGGAGATACACACACACACACACACACACACTGTACACTGGAGATACACACACACACACACACACTGTACACTGGAGATACACACACACACACACACACACACTGTACACTGGAGATACACACACACACACACACACACACACTGTACACTGGAGATACACACACACACACACTGTACACTGGAGATACACACACACACATACACACACTGTACACTGGAGATACACACACACACACTGTACACTGGAGATACACACACACACACTGTACACTGGAGATACACACACACACACTGTACACTGGAGATACACACACACACACACACACACTGTACACTGGAGATACACACACACACACACACACACACACACACTGTACACTGGAGATACACACACACACACACACACACACACACACTGTACACTGGAGATACACACACACACACACACACACAACTGTACACTGGAGATACACACACACACACACACACTGTACACTGGAGATACACACACACACACACACAACTGTACACTGGAGATACACACACACACACACACACTGTACACTGGAGATACACACACACACACACACACTGTACACTGGAGATACACACACACACACACACACACACACACTGTACACTGGAGATACACACACACACTGTACACTGGAGATACACACACACACACACACACTGTACACTGGAGATACACACACACACACACACACTGTACACTGGAGATACACACACACACACACACACTGTACACTGGAGATACACACACACACACACACACACACTGTACACTGGAGATACACACACACACACACACACTGTACACTGGAGATACACACACACACACACACACTGTACACTGGAGATACACACACACACACACACACACTGTACACTGGAGATACACACACACACACACACACACTGTACACTGGAGATACACACACACACACACACACACACTGTACACTGGAGATACACACACACACACACACACACACACTGTACACTGGAGATACACACACACACACACACACACACACTGTACACTGGAGATACACACACACACACACACACACACACTGTACACTGGAGATACACACACACACACACACACACACACTGTACACTGGAGATACACACACACACACACACACACACACTGTACACTGGAGATACACACACACACACACACACACACACTGTACACTGGAGATACACACACACACACACACACACACACACTGTACACTGGAGATACACACACACACACACACACACACACTGTACACTGGAGACACACACACACACACACACACACTGTACACTGGAGACACACACACACACACACACACACACTGTACACTGGAGACACACACACACACACACACACACTGTACACTGGAGACACACACACACACACACACACACACACACTGTACACTGGAGACACACACACACACACACACACACTGTACACTGGAGATACACACACACACACACACACACACTGTACACTGGAGACACACACACACACACACACACTGTACACTGGAGATACACACACACACACACACTGTACACTGGAGATACACACACACACACACACACACACACACACTGTACACTGGAGATACACACACACACACACACTGTACACTGGAGATACACACACACACACACACACTGTACACTGGAGATACACACACACACACACACTGTACACTGGAGATACACACACACACACTGTACACTGGAGATACACACACACACACACACTGTACACTGGAGATACACACACACACACACACACACACACACACACTGTACACTGGAGATACACACACACACACACACACTGTACACTGGAGATACACACACACACACACACACACACACTGTACACTGGAGATACACACACACACACACACACACTGTACACTGGAGATACACACACACACACACACACACACTGTACACTGGAGATACACACACACACACACACACACACACTGTACACTGGAGATACACACACACACACACACACTGTACACTGGAGATACACACACACACACTGTACACTGGAGATACACACACACACACTGTACACTGGAGATACACACACACACACTGTACACTGGAGATACACACACACACACTGTACACTGGAGATACACACACACACACTGTACACTGGAGATACACACACACACACTGTACACTGGAGATACACACACACACACTGTACACTGGAGATACACACACACACACTGTACACTGGAGATACACACACACACACACACACACACACACACTGTACACTGGAGATACACACACACACACACACACACACACACACACTGTACACTGGAGATACACACACACACACACACACACACACTGTACACTGGAGATACACACACACACACACACACACACTGTACACTGGAGATACACACACACACACACACACACTGTACACTGGAGATACACACACACACACTGTACACTGGAGATACACACACACACACTGTACACTGGAGATACACACACACACACTGTACACTGGAGATACACACACACACACTGTACACTGGAGATACACACACACACACTGTACACTGGAGATACACACACACACACTGTACACTGGAGATACACACACACACACACACACACACACACTGTACACTGGAGATACACACACACACACTGTACACTGGAGATACACACACACACACACACACACACTGTACACTGGAGATACACACACACACACACACACACACTGTACACTGGAGATACACACACACACACTGTACACTGGAGATACACACACACACACTGTACACTGGAGATACACACACACACACTGTACACTGGAGATACACACACACACACACACACACACTGTACACTGGAGATACACACACACATACACACACACTGTACACTGGAGATACACACACACATACACACACACACACACTGTACACTGGAGATACACACACACACACACACTGTACACTGGAGATACACACACACACACACACACTGTACACTGGAGATACACACACACACACACACACACTGTACACTGGAGATACACACACACACACACACACTGTACACTGGAGATACACACACACACACACACACACTGTACACTGGAGATACACACACACACACACACACACACTGTACACTGGAGATACACACACACACACACACACACACTGTACACTGGAGATACACACACACACACACTGTACACTGGAGATACACACACACACATACACACACTGTACACTGGAGATACACACACACACACTGTACACTGGAGATACACACACACACACTGTACACTGGAGATACACACACACACACTGTACACTGGAGATACACACACACACACACACACACTGTACACTGGAGATACACACACACACACACACACACACACACTGTACACTGGAGATACACACACACACACACACACACACACACACACACTGTACACTGGAGATACACACACACACACACACACACAACTGTACACTGGAGATACACACACACACACACACACTGTACACTGGAGATACACACACACACACACACAACTGTACACTGGAGATACACACACACACACACACACTGTACACTGGAGATACACACACACACACACACACTGTACACTGGAGATACACACACACACACACACACACACACACTGTACACTGGAGATACACACACACACTGTACACTGGAGATACACACACACACACACACACTGTACACTGGAGATACACACACACACACACACACTGTACACTGGAGATACACACACACACACACACACTGTACACTGGAGATACACACACACACACACACACACACTGTACACTGGAGATACACACACACACACACACACTGTACACTGGAGATAACACACACACACACACACACACTGTACACTGGAGATACACACACACACACACACACACACTGTACACTGGAGATACACACACACACACACACACACACTGTACACTGGAGATACACACACACACACACACACACACACTGTACACTGGAGATACACACACACACACACACACACACACTGTACACTGGAGATACACACACACACACACACACACACACTGTACACTGGAGATACACACACACACACACACACACACACACTGTACACTGGAGATACACACACACACACACACACACACACTGTACACTGGAGATACACACACACACACACACACACACACACTGTACACTGGAGATACACACACACACACACACACACACACACTGTACACTGGAGATACACACACACACACACACACACACACACTGTACACTGGAGACACACACACACACACACACACACTGTACACTGGAGACACACACACACACACACACACACACTGTACACTGGAGACACACACACACACACACACACACTGTACACTGGAGACACACACACACACACACACACACACACTGTACACTGGAGACACACACACACACACACACACACTGTACACTGGAGATACACACACACACACACACACACACACTGTACACTGGAGACACACACACACACACACACACTGTACACTGGAGATACACACACACACACACACACTGTACACTGGAGATACACACACACACACACACACACACACACACTGTACACTGGAGATACACACACACACACACACTGTACACTGGAGATACACACACACACACACACACTGTACACTGGAGATACACACACACACACACACACTGTACACTGGAGATACACACACACACACTGTACACTGGAGATACACACACACACACACACTGTACACTGGAGATACACACACACACACACACACACACACACACACTGTACACTGGAGATACACACACACACACACACACTGTACACTAGAGATACACACACACACACACACACACACACTGTACACTGGAGATACACACACACACACACACACACTGTACACTGGAGATACACACACACACACACACACACTGTACACTGGAGATACACACACACACACACACACACACTGTACACTGGAGATACACACACACACACACACACACACACTGTACACTGGAGATACACACACACACACACACTGTACACTGGAGATACACACACACACACACTGTACACTGGAGATACACACACACACACACTGTACACTGGAGATACACACACACACACACACACACACACACACACACACACACTGTACACTGGAGATACACACACACACACACACTGTACACTGGAGATACACACACACACACACACACACACACACTGTACACTGGAGATACACACACACACACACACACACACACACTGTACACTGGAGATACACACACACACACACACACACACACACACTGTACACTGGAGATACACACACACACACACACACACACACTGTACACTGGAGATACACACACACACACACACACTGTACACTGGAGATACACACACACACACACACACACACACACTGTACACTGGAGATACACACACACACACACACACACACACTGTACACTGGAGATACACACACACACACACACTGTACACTGGAGATACACACACACACACACACACACACACACACACTGTACACTGGAGATACACACACACACACACACACACACACTGTACACTGGAGATACACACACACACACACACACACACACACACTGTACACTGGAGATACACACACACACACACACACACACACACTGTACACTGGAGATACACACACACACACTGTACACTGGAGATACACACACACACACACACACACACACACACACACTGTACACTGGAGATACACACACACACACACTGTACACTGGAGATACACACACACACACACTGTACACTGGAGATACACACACACACACACACACACACACTGTACACTGGAGATACACACACACACACACACACACACACACACTGTACACTGGAGATACACACACACACACACACACACTGTACACTGGAGATACACACACACACACACACACACACTGTACACTGGAGATACACACACACACACACACTGTACACTGGAGATACACACACACACACACACACACACACACACTGTACACTGGAGATACACACACACACACTGTACACTGGAGATACACACACACACACACACACACACACACTGTACACTGGAGATACACACACACACACACACACACACACACACACACACTGTACACTGGAGATACACACACACACACACACACACACTGTACACTGGAGATACACACACACACACACACACACACACACACACACACTGTACACTGGAGA
Source organism: Ictalurus punctatus (assembly GCF_001660625.3). Lineage (NCBI taxonomy): Eukaryota > Metazoa > Chordata > Actinopteri > Siluriformes > Ictaluridae > Ictalurus > Ictalurus punctatus. The sequence continues at coordinate 519,799 of NW_026521086.1, forward strand.
TACACACACACACACACACACACACACTGTACACTGGAGATACACACACACACACACACACACACATTCTGTACACTGGAGATACACACACACACACACACACACACACACTGTACACTGGAGATACACACACACACACACACACACACACACACTGTACACTGGAGATACACACACACACACACACACACACACTGTACACTGGAGATACACACACACACACACACACACACACACACTGTACACTGGAGATATACACACACACACACACACACACACACACTGTACACTGGAGATACACACACACACACACACACACACACTGTACACTGGAGATACACACACACACACACACACACACACTGTACACTGGAGACACACACACACACACACACACACACTGTACACTGGAGATACACACACACACACACACACACACACACACACTGTACACTGGAGATACACACACACACACACACACACACACTGTACACTGGAGATACACACACACACACACACACACACACTGTACACTGGAGATACACACACACACACACACACACACACTGTACACTGGAGATACACACACACACACACACACACACACTGTACACTGGAGATACACACACACACACACACACACACACTGTACACTGGAGATACACACACACACACACACACACTGTACACTGGAGATAGACACACACACACACACACACACTGTACACTGGAGATACACACACACACACACACACACACACACTGTACACTGGAGATACACACACACACACACACACTGTACACTGGAGATACACACACACACACACACACACACACACACACTGTACACTGGAGATACACACACACACACACACACACTGTACACTGGAGATACACACACACACACACACACTGTACACTGGAGATACACACACACACACACACACTGTACACTGGAGATACACACACACACACACACTGTACACTGGAGATACACACACACACACACACACACTGTACACTGGAGATACACACACACACACACACACACACACTGTACACTGGAGATACACACACACTGTACACTGGAGATACACACACACACACACTGTACACTGGAGATACACACACACACACACTGTACACTGGAGATACACACACACACCACACTGTACACTGGAGATACACACACACACACACACACACACACTGTACACTGGAGATACACACACACACACACTGTACACTGGAGATACACACACACACACACACACTACACTGGAGATACACACACACACACACACACTACACTGGAGATACACACACACACTGGAGATACACACACACACACACACACACTACTGGAGATACACACACACACACACACACACACACACACACTGGAGATACACACACACTGGAGATACACACACACACACACACACACACACACACACTGGAGATACACACACACACACACACAC